>NW_024057762.1:32500-72500 GCF_016432855.1 Salvelinus namaycush | reverse complement strand
GGGCTAATTCCTTTTTTTTTCTTTTTGTCTTTGGTGTATAGATTTTTCTTTTTGTCTTTTGTATGTGTGTATATATATCTTTTTGGGGGGGTTGATTGGTTCCAATTATATATTGTGGGGGGGATTTTAACCTTTATATGATCCCTTCTTTTAGTTGGGATTTCCAGCAAGGGTTCCTGGTTTTGAACATTTAGCCATGGCAGTGCCACTACATAACCGTTTCCAGGCTCTAGTTAGTTTAAATGATCAGGGTGAGTCTACTGGAGAAATGAGGAATGTTCCTTCTTTGCCAGATATAACCTGCACAAAGGGATATTTCAAGGCCCTACAAGCCATTCATCACTCAGAAATATTAGATCATTCTGCAGTTAATCATTCTTTTCCAGCAGGGATGGTAAGACAGGTGAACAAATTGGCGGCCTTTATTAAACCCTCCTCGCCTAACCAACAGACCCTGGAAAAGGTAAAACTTAATACCAGTAGGTGGATGGAGAATAATATGCATATTCTGAGGGAGCATTATGATGGGGTAATTGCCTTATGCATTCAGAATAGCTCAACTTATAATCAAGAAGCTCTAGATAAAGCGGTGATGTGGGCAAAGGCAAGATATAAACACAAATTTACATCTTCTTCAGTAAGCACCCTAAAAAACATGTTGCAAAAACCAATTGACCCACCGGCCTCTACTAAACTGATAACTTCTCATCAGGCCCATTCCAGTTATGCGGCTGCGGTGACCAGCAAGTCACCAACTGGTAGGGTGTCTAATGGGAGCCCAGGCCCACAGGGACTTTGGAATATGCAGGAATATCCCAGGGGGCCAGAGTGACACTTCGGTAAGGGACAATATGGTTAATAAACAGGCCTTCAGTAATCCTGTAGATAAACCGATAAACCATAGTCAGACTATTCAACAGCAATACCACAGGGCTTGCTGGGGGTATACAGAGAAGGGAGGTGCAGGTAGAAGTTCATGTTGGGTCTACTTCTCCTTGTAGAGTGGTTCCTTCGACGAGCTCACCTACTAACCAACTATCTCCCCTCTTGTCCTGTCTCACCCCTCGGAAATTAGGTCCTGTAAAGAGTGGCGGGACTAGCTTCAGACTTACCCCAATAACCAGGAAGAGCACGGGGATACCGAATCCCCAAACTCAGCGACCAAGAAACAATTTGGCCGAGCCTAAAGTCCCAGCCTTGACCCTTCCAGGTAGAGAGCCCTCGAATTTACTCTTAACAGTAGAGGCGTTGGAGATTACGGTGAATAACGGAAATGGTCAAAAACTATCATTGAACAATGTGGCTGTTTTGATGGATGACATGGTTTTATCCAATTCTACTACAGGTTCACAGCAAGATGACCATCAGGGTAAGGTAGCAATGGCAAATGGAAAAGACACGGGTCCTGGGACAGAACCAATACTGGAACCTGTAAAAAAGGAGAAACTCTTTTATCCCACATGTCATTCTAGAACTGAAAGGAAAATAAATGATTGGAGTATTGAGATTAAAAAGCCCGTGGTTTTTATTGGGGATTCCAACCTTGCGCGCATTTCTAGTTTTACTGACACTAATACACAAATAGATAGTTTTCCGGGAGCAACCTTCAGACATATTGCAGGAGTGATAGGCAAGTTGGAGAAACAGCAAAACACACAGAAGGTTGTTCTATCAGTGGGTCTTGTTAACGGCTTGAACCAGCAGTATACCACTGCAGTCAAGCAGTTGCAACAGCTACTGAATAAAGCAGGTGAAGTTTTTCCTCATGCACAGGTCTATGTCCCTATTATACATTTTTCAGATGAGCTTCCATGGGAAAAGCAGGAGGTACTGAATCAATTGAACAAGTATATTCAGAAGAATTGTAGGGAACTATTGGATCTGAATAAACTTAGATTTCACACAGTGCAGGATGACCCAATACATTGGAGACCAGATACAGCTGTAAACATTTTTAACTACTGGCTAGACCAGTTAAACTATTAAGAGGGGAAGAGTGTATTGGTATTACTCCCCAGCACTCTAATGTACTTAACTTATCGACCACTTTTAGACTTACAGCGGCAGAACAGCAACTCCTGGAGAAGGGTCTTATGTTTATCCCGACACCCACTAAGATAGATCGCATGGAGCTCAGGAGGGATCTGCATACCTATCATAGAAAATTAAAATTACTTGATCATTTTAATTATAATACTGATAACCAAAGAATACCATTTATTGGTCCATCACACTGGGAGCCTAAGTTAGAGGGAGTGTCCAATACGATGCAGACTTTAATTCAAAGAGACTCTACCTCTTTTAGTACATTTAGGTTTTATATGGCAGGGAAAGATAATCTTACAAAACAAGAACGTAAATCCTTAAAATCCTTAAGTAAGAATTCCAACATAGTTATAAAACCAGCGGATAAAGGATCAAAGATTGTTATATTGGATAAAACCCAGTATCTGATCGAGGCGAAAAGGCAATTGAGTAATTCTAAACATTATAGACCACTGACTCATTCATTGCAGCAGGAGACCCAGAGACAAATTAGGCAGATTTTAGGAGAACTTTATGAGAATAATTACATTACAGACAAACAAATGTTTTACCTATTTGGACCAGATACCCCACGTCCCAGACAATTTTATTTGTTGCCTAAAATCCACAAACCTCTTGAGACTTGGACCATTCCTTCTGAGGTTCCATGTGGTAGGCCGATTGTATCGGACTGTGGCTCGGAATCGTATAGAATAGCGGAGTATTTAGATTATTTTATAAATCCTCTGTCACGGAAACATCAAAGCTTCATTAAAGACACGTATGAATTTGTGACAAAATTGAAAGAAATTAGTGTGCCTCAAGAAACTGTGTTTTTCTCAATTGATATTGACTCATTGTATACCAACATTGACACCAAGTTGGGTCTTAGAGCGATCAAAAACATCTTCCATAAATATCCAGACCTAGATAGACCAGATGGGACTTTGCTACAATTATTGGAACTCAGTTTAACAAGAAATGACTTTGAATTTAATTCTAATTGGTTTCTTCAAATCCATGGTACAGCTATGGGGAAGAAGTTTGCCCCGTCCTATGCCAATATTTATATGGCAGAATGGGAACAATCAGCCTTCCCCAAATGTATAAAGCTTCCAATTTTGTATTTACGGTATCTAGATGATATATTTGGGTTATGGACACATTCACTTTCAGATTTTATGGAATTTGTGAAGATTCTGAATACACATCATCCGTCAATTACGATTAAACACAATGTTCAGCCGGAACGAATAGAATTTTTGGACACCGAGGTATTTTTTGTAGAGGGGAATGATAACCTGAAGCGATTAGCAACAAAGGTTTACTTTAAACCTACGGACACCCATTCCCTCTTACATAAATCCAGTTTTCATCCAAAACACACCTACAGGGGGTTGATAAAGTCGCAGCTTATTAGATTTAATAGGATTTGTACACAGGAAAAACATGTTAAGGAGGCTATAGGAATTCTTTTTAAGGCTCTCAGACCCAGAGGATACTCAAAACGTTTCCTCCGCACTATAAGAGCAGAGGTGAACAATATGTCTGTAATGGAACCTATATGTGGGAGGACTAGTAATGATGGATGCATTATTCCATTTGTCACCACATATTCACAGTCTTCTATGAGGTTTAACTCCATAGTGAAGGATCACTTTGAGCAGACGAGGGAGGAGGTGGAGATTCTCCAACAGTTCAGAGTAATATCAGCATATCGGCGAAATAAAAATTTGAAAGATGTGCTGGTACACTCTGGTTTCAGGGAGAAGCCGGGGCGGAGTGGATCACATTTTAGACAAGTTAAATACATTCAGAATAAATGGTCGGGTCTAGGGGCTCCAGTATGGGAGGTATTTCAATTGAAGACCACCAACATTGTATATGGAATTGAATGTCTACAATGTGGAAAACTGTATATTGGAGAAACTAGGAACTCCTTGGAAGCCAGACTCAAACAACATCTCTATCATATAAGTAAGGAGTCGGTTAAAAGCACACTATACATCCACTTTAGATCTCATCCAGTAGCTCAGTTAAGAATAGCAGGGTTGGAATCTAACCAGGGGTGGTCGCTAAAACACAGACAGATCAAGGAGCGGTGTTGGATAAAAAAATTGGGTACTTGTAATCCTACAGGCCTGAATGAAAAGTATTAGAGACCTAAACTTTTCTAACCTTGATCTGAACACTAACCTGAACCATCCCAACCCCAGTTTATTCTAACTATAACCCCAATCTTAATCCAAAACTTAACCTTAACCTTGATTATAACCTTAATCCTAGCCTTAACCGGAGCAATCTCAATTCTAGCTCCAACTCTAAACCCAATCCTAAACCTAACCTTAAATTTGATCATAACCCTAACCCCAGTCTCAAACTTAACCATAAGCCTAATCCCTTGGTTTACCCTAACTATAACCCTAACCTTGATTGTATCCTTAATCCTAAACCCAACCCTGACCTTAAACTGAACCCTAACCTTAACCTTACCTTTAACTGGAGCAATCTCAAACCTAACTCTAACCTTAACCCTAACCCCAATCCTAAACCTAACCTTAACCTTGATCATAACCTTAACCCTAACTCCAGCCTCAAACCTAACCCCAAACCTAACCCCTTGGTTTACCCTAACTATAATCCTAATCTTAAACCTAACTTTAACCTGGATTGTAACCTTAATCCTAACCTGAACCCTGACCTTAACCTGAATCCTAACCTTAACCTCACCTTTAATTGGAGCAATCCTAACCCGAACCCTGATCTTAACCTGAACCCTAACCTTAACCTCACTTTTAACTGGAGCAATCCCAACCCTAGCTCTAACCTTAACCCCCATCCTAAACCTAACCTTAACCTTGATCATAACCTTAACCCTAACGCCAGCTTCAAACTTAATTCTAACCCTAAGTATAACCTCTTGGTTTACCCTAACTATAACCCTAACCTTGATTGTAACTCTGATCCTTACTCGAACCCTAACCTTAACTTTACCTGAAACTGGAGTAATCCCAACCCTAGCTTTAACCTTAACCCCAATCCTAAACCTAACCTCAACCCGGATAATAACCTTAGTTCTAATCCCAACCCCAATCACAATCCTAATCTTAATCCCACCTCAATCCCTGAACCTTGACCCCGATACCAACCTTAATTTGAACTCAAGCCTCAAATCTAACCTTAACCCTAACCCCTTGGGACTCAAAAAGTGGATATCAGGAATCCCACAGGTCTGAAACAAAAGTATGAGAGCCTAATTTTAACCTGGACACTGACAATCTTAATCGGTACTTTAAATTATAACCCTGGCTTCATAAAGATGTATTCTGAGGAGCCTCGGAATTGGAAAGTATATATTGTTTGGGTAGTGTCTGGGTGTTTATCCTCTTAGAGGAAAAGGTTACTCTTATCTGTTCTTTTTCAGGGATAAACCATAACATCTTCCTTTGCGGTATATCTCCCAATTTCCTGTAGGACTATGATGTATCAATAGGAGAAATAGAATTAGAGAACATGTGCCCGTGTATTTGGTCCTCTTGAAGGGCAATTTTCTCTTAAACCTAACCCGCCAGAGCCCTGTTCTCCTCCTCCTAATTAGATACTTTTACCCAGAGAAACTTGAATCTCATATATCAGGAGCACTTTTATATTATAATTGGAACCTTGTAAATATGTAAATTATTTTTGTTTTATTAAAGTTGTTTTCTTACGTTTTTCTTTTTTGTCTTGTGTGTTTTGGCCCTATTTTCTTTTGATTTATTTATTTGGAAATTCTTTAGAGGGCTTCTTGTAGTGGGGAACGATGTCATAACAAAACCACTTTTTCCCTTCATGTAGATTGGTTTATACAAGGAAGGTGAAAAAACAATGGGAAATTTGTAGAATTAAGGACAGGTGTGTTGGAGGATATAGGATGGACATAATAGTCCACCAATGGAAGGTCAGGCTTAGTAGCTTAACCCCTCCCCTCACCCGTTCTCATACTATATGGGCTGGCCTCTTCTCATTTTCTGTCTATTTTCCTCTGAAGAAGCACGAATTGTGCGAAACGTCAGGAATTTTTTCTTCCTAATTTTAAACAATACTCCTTTTATCTTTTTACCTTCGAACAAAAAAGGTTTTGACCATGTGAATCAGAAGAGGATTACTGTATCTCACTATTCTAAAAGGACACCATTTTTCCTACAAACAAAGATAAGCACATGGACCTTTGGAGACTTGGTGGGGATGGTATGGAAGAGCTCTTTTCCGTGTGAGATATCCATTTTTCTGGGTTGGTGAGTACTCCCAAAATCACTGTGTGTACACATGAAGATTTGAACATTTGGAGTGACTTGAAGTGGAACCACTATCAGAATTGAACCATAAAGGAGTGATCACTTTTGAATGGAGTGTTTTTCTCCCACCTGAGTGGGGAGGTTTTTTTTCTCACCTTTGTGTGTTTTTATGGAGTGACAACCTAACCCACAGTGGTAATCTCCTACGGATTGCTTTTATTGTACACATTCCCCTTTCTTCCTTTTTTCCCCCCTCCCCCCTCTTTTTTGAGGGGCTGAGGCTGGTATGAGGCTTAATTGCCAGTTCTGGGGTAACCACCAGATGGCAACGGACAATGATTTGTTGTTGGAGAAAATGAGTTGTGAGTGCTGACCTCTTATTCTTTTTTTATATTGGGTTTTGTTTCATTGGAGTTTCTTTTATCTAAAATAGGGCTAATTCTTTTTAATTTTTTCTTTTTGTCTTTGGTGTATAGATTTTTCTTTTTGTCTTTTGTATGTGTGTGTATATATATCTTTTTGGAGGGGTTGATTGGTTCCAATTATATATTGTGGGGGGGATTTTAACCTTTATATTATCCCTTCTTTTAGTTGGGATTTCCAGCAAGGGTTCCTGGTTTTGAACATTTACCATGGCAGTGCCACTACATAACCGTTTCCAGGCTCTAGTTAGTTTAAATGATCAGGGTGAGTCTACTGGAGAAATGAGGAATGTTCCTTCTTTGCCAGATATAACCTACACAAAGGGATATTTCAAGGCCCTACAAGCCATTCATCACTCAGAAATATTAGATCATTCTGCAGTTAATCATTCTTTTCCAGCAGGGATGGTAAGACAGGTGAACAAATTGGCGGCCTTTATTAAACCCTCCTCGCCTAACCAACAGACCCTGGAAAAGGTAAAACTTAATACCAGTAGGTGGATGGAGAATAATATGCATATTCTGAGGGAGCATTATGATGGGGTAATTGCCTTATGCATTCAGAATAGCTCAACTTATAATCAAGAAGCTCTAGATAAAGCGGTGATGTGGGCAAAGGCAAGATATAAACACAAATTTACATCTTCTTCAGTAAGCACCCTAAAAAACATGTTGCAAAAACCAATTGACCCACCGGCCTCTACTAAACTGATAACTTCTCATCAGGCCCATTCCAGTTATGCGGCTGCGGTGACCAGCAAGTCACCAACTGGTAGGGTGTCTATGGGAGCCCAGGCCCACAGGGACTTTGGAATATGCAGGAATATCCCAGGGGGCCAGAGTGACACTTCGGTAAGGGACAATATGGTTAATAAACAGGCCTTCAGTAATCCTGTAGATAAACCGATAAACCATAGTCAGACTATTAACAGCAATACCACAGGGCTTGCTGGGGGTATACAGAGAAGGGAGGTGCAGGTAGAAGTTCATGTTGGGTCTACTTCTCCTTGTAGAGTGGTTCCTTCGACGAGCTCACCTACTAACCAACTATCTCCCCTCTTGTCCTGTCTCACCCCTCGGAAATTAGGTCCTGTAAAGAGTGGCGGGACTAGCTTCAGACTTACCCCAATAACCAGGAAGAGCACGGGGATACCGAATCCCCAAACTCAGCGACCAAGAAACAATTTGGCCGAGCCTAAAGTCCCAGCCTTGACCCTTCCAGGTAGAGAGCCCTCGAATTTACTCTTAACAGTAGAGGCGTTGGAGATTACGGTGAATAACGGAAATGGTCAAAAACTATCATTGAACAATGTGGCTGTTTTGATGGATGACATGGTTTTATCCAATTCTACTACAGGTTCACAGCAAGATGACCATCAGGGTAAGGTAGCAATGGCAAATGGAAAAGACACGGGTCCTGGGACAGAACCAATACTGGAACCTGTAAAAAAGGAGAAACTCTTTTATCCCACATGTCATTCTAGAACTGAAAGGAAAATAAATGATTGGAGTATTGAGATTAAAAAGCCCGTGGTTTTTATTGGGGATTCCAACCTTGCGCGCATTTCTAGTTTTACTGACACTAATACACAAATAGATAGTTTTCCGGGAGCAACCTTCAGACATATTGCAGGAGTGATAGGCAAGTTGGAGAAACAGCAAAACACACAGAAGGTTGTTCTATCAGTGGGTCTTGTTAACGGCTTGAACCAGCAGTATACCACTGCAGTCAAGCAGTTGCAACAGCTACTGAATAAAGCAGGTGAAGTTTTTCCTCATGCACAGGTCTATGTCCCTATTATACATTTTTCAGATGAGCTTCCATGGGAAAAGCAGGAGGTACTGAATCAATTGAACAAGTATATTCAGAAGAATTGTAGGGAACTATTGGATCTGAATAAACTTAGATTTCACACAGTGCAGGATGACCCAATACATTGGAGACCAGATACAGCTGTAAACATTTTTAACTACTGGCTAGACCAGTTAAACTATTAAGAGGGGAAGAGTGTATTGGTATTACTCCCCAGCACTCTAATGTACTTAACTTATCGACCACTTTTAGACTTACAGCGGCAGAACAGCAACTCCTGGAGAAGGGTCTTATGTTTATCCCGACACCCACTAAGATAGATCGCATGGAGCTCAGGAGGGATCTGCATACCTATCATAGAAAATTAAAATTACTTGATCATTTTAATTATAATACTGATAACCAAAGAATACCATTTATTGGTCCATCACACTGGGAGCCTAAGTTAGAGGGAGTGTCCAATACGATGCAGACTTTAATTCAAAGAGACTCTACCTCTTTTAGTACATTTAGGTTTTATATGGCAGGGAAAGATAATCTTACAAAACAAGAACGTAAATCCTTAAAATCCTTAAGTAAGAATTCCAACATAGTTATAAAACCAGCGGATAAAGGATCAAAGATTGTTATATTGGATAAAACCCAGTATCTGATCGAGGCGAAAAGGCAATTGAGTAATTCTAAACATTATAGACCACTGACTCATTCATTGCAGCAGGAGACCCAGAGACAAATTAGGCAGATTTTAGGAGAACTTTATGAGAATAATTACATTACAGACAAACAAATGTTTTACCTATTTGGACCAGATACCCCACGTCCCAGACAATTTTATTTGTTGCCTAAAATCCACAAACCTCTTGAGACTTGGACCATTCCTTCTGAGGTTCCATGTGGTAGGCCGATTGTATCGGACTGTGGCTCGGAATCGTATAGAATAGCGGAGTATTTAGATTATTTTATAAATCCTCTGTCACGGAAACATCAAAGCTTCATTAAAGACACGTATGAATTTGTGACAAAATTGAAAGAAATTAGTGTGCCTCAAGAAACTGTGTTTTTCTCAATTGATATTGACTCATTGTATACCAACATTGACACCAAGTTGGGTCTTAGAGCGATCAAAAACATCTTCCATAAATATCCAGACCTAGATAGACCAGATGGGACTTTGCTACAATTATTGGAACTCAGTTTAACAAGAAATGACTTTGAATTTAATTCTAATTGGTTTCTTCAAATCCATGGTACAGCTATGGGGAAGAAGTTTGCCCCGTCCTATGCCAATATTTATATGGCAGAATGGGAACAATCAGCCTTCCCCAAATGTATAAAGCTTCCAATTTTGTATTTACGGTATCTAGATGATATATTTGGGTTATGGACACATTCACTTTCAGATTTTATGGAATTTGTGAAGATTCTGAATACACATCATCCGTCAATTACGATTAAACACAATGTTCAGCCGGAACGAATAGAATTTTTGGACACCGAGGTATTTTTTGTAGAGGGGAATGATAACCTGAAGCGATTAGCAACAAAGGTTTACTTTAAACCTACGGACACCCATTCCCTCTTACATAAATCCAGTTTTCATCCAAAACACACCTACAGGGGGTTGATAAAGTCGCAGCTTATTAGATTTAATAGGATTTGTACACAGGAAAAACATGTTAAGGAGGCTATAGGAATTCTTTTTAAGGCTCTCAGACCCAGAGGATACTCAAAACGTTTCCTCCGCACTATAAGAGCAGAGGTGAACAATATGTCTGTAATGGAACCTATATGTGGGAGGACTAGTAATGATGGATGCATTATTCCATTTGTCACCACATATTCACAGTCTTCTATGAGGTTTAACTCCATAGTGAAGGATCACTTTGAGCAGACGAGGGAGGAGGTGGAGATTCTCCAACAGTTCAGAGTAATATCAGCATATCGGCGAAATAAAAATTTGAAAGATGTGCTGGTACACTCTGGTTTCAGGGAGAAGCCGGGGCGGAGTGGATCACATTTTAGACAAGTTAAATACATTCAGAATAAATGGTCGGGTCTAGGGGCTCCAGTATGGGAGGTATTTCAATTGAAGACCACCAACATTGTATATGGAATTGAATGTCTACAATGTGGAAAACTGTATATTGGAGAAACTAGGAACTCCTTGGAAGCCAGACTCAAACAACATCTCTATCATATAAGTAAGGAGTCGGTTAAAAGCACACTATACATCCACTTTAGATCTCATCCAGTAGCTCAGTTAAGAATAGCAGGGTTGGAATCTAACCAGGGGTGGTCGCTAAAACACAGACAGATCAAGGAGCGGTGTTGGATAAAAAAATTGGGTACTTGTAATCCTACAGGCCTGAATGAAAAGTATTAGAGACCTAAACTTTTCTAACCTTGATCTGAACACTAACCTGAACCATCCCAACCCCAGTTTATTCTAACTATAACCCCAATCTTAATCCAAAACTTAACCTTAACCTTGATTATAACCTTAATCCTAGCCTTAACCGGAGCAATCTCAATTCTAGCTCCAACTCTAAACCCAATCCTAAACCTAACCTTAAATTTGATCATAACCCTAACCCCAGTCTCAAACTTAACCATAAGCCTAATCCCTTGGTTTACCCTAACTATAACCCTAACCTTGATTGTATCCTTAATCCTAAACCCAACCCTGACCTTAAACTGAACCCTAACCTTAACCTTACCTTTAACTGGAGCAATCTCAAACCTAACTCTAACCTTAACCCTAACCCCAATCCTAAACCTAACCTTAACCTTGATCATAACCTTAACCCTAACTCCAGCCTCAAACCTAACCCCAAACCTAACCCCTTGGTTTACCCTAACTATAATCCTAATCTTAAACCTAACTTTAACCTGGATTGTAACCTTAATCCTAACCTGAACCCTGACCTTAACCTGAATCCTAACCTTAACCTCACCTTTAATTGGAGCAATCCTAACCCGAACCCTGATCTTAACCTGAACCCTAACCTTAACCTCACTTTTAACTGGAGCAATCCCAACCCTAGCTCTAACCTTAACCCCCATCCTAAACCTAACCTTAACCTTGATCATAACCTTAACCCTAACGCCAGCTTCAAACTTAATTCTAACCCTAAGTATAACCTCTTGGTTTACCCTAACTATAACCCTAACCTTGATTGTAACTCTGATCCTTACTCGAACCCTAACCTTAACTTTACCTGAAACTGGAGTAATCCCAACCCTAGCTTTAACCTTAACCCCAATCCTAAACCTAACCTCAACCCGGATAATAACCTTAGTTCTAATCCCAACCCCAATCACAATCCTAATCTTAATCCCACCTCAATCCCTGAACCTTGACCCCGATACCAACCTTAATTTGAACTCAAGCCTCAAATCTAACCTTAACCCTAACCCCTTGGGACTCAAAAAGTGGATATCAGGAATCCCACAGGTCTGAAACAAAAGTATGAGAGCCTAATTTTAACCTGGACACTGACAATCTTAATCGGTACTTTAAATTATAACCCTGGCTTCATAAAGATGTATTCTGAGGAGCCTCGGAATTGGAAAGTATATATTGTTTGGGTAGTGTCTGGGTGTTTATCCTCTTAGAGGAAAAGGTTACTCTTATCTGTTCTTTTTCAGGGATAAACCATAACATCTTCCTTTGCGGTATATCTCCCAATTTCCTGTAGGACTATGATGTATCAATAGGAGAAATAGAATTAGAGAACATGTGCCCGTGTATTTGGTCCTCTTGAAGGGCAATTTTCTCTTAAACCTAACCCGCCAGAGCCCTGTTCTCCTCCTCCTAATTAGATACTTTTACCCAGAGAAACTTGAATCTCATATATCAGGAGCACTTTTATATTATAATTGGAACCTTGTAAATATGTAAATTATTTTTGTTTTATTAAAGTTGTTTTCTTACGTTTTTCTTTTTTGTCTTGTGTGTTTTGGCCCTATTTTCTTTTGATTTATTTATTTGGAAATTCTTTAGAGGGCTTCTTGTAGTGGGGAACGATGTCATAACAAAACCACTTTTTCCCTTCATGTAGATTGGTTTATACAAGGAAGGTGAAAAAACAATGGGAAATTTGTAGAATTAAGGACAGGTGTGTTGGAGGATATAGGATGGACATAATAGTCCACCAATGGAAGGTCAGGCTTAGTAGCTTAACCCCTCCCCTCACCCGTTCTCATACTATATGGGCTGGCCTCTTCTCATTTTCTGTCTATTTTCCTCTGAAGAAGCACGAATTGTGCGAAACGTCAGGAATTTTTTCTTCCTAATTTTAAACAATACTCCTTTTATCTTTTTACCTTCGAACAAAAAAGGTTTTGACCATGTGAATCAGAAGAGGATTACTGTATCTCACTATTCTAAAAGGACACCATTTTTCCTACAAACAAAGATAAGCACATGGACCTTTGGAGACTTGGTGGGGATGGTATGGAAGAGCTCTTTTCCGTGTGAGATATCCATTTTTCTGGGTTGGTGAGTACTCCCAAAATCACTGTGTGTACACATGAAGATTTGAACATTTGGAGTGACTTGAAGTGGAACCACTATCAGAATTGAACCATAAAGGAGTGATCACTTTTGAATGGAGTGTTTTTCTCCCACCTGAGTGGGGAGGTTTTTTTTCTCACCTTTGTGTGTTTTTATGGAGTGACAACCTAACCCACAGTGGTAATCTCCTACGGATTGCTTTTATTGTACACATTCCCCTTTCTTCCTTTTTTCCCCCCTCCCCCCTCTTTTTTGAGGGGCTGAGGCTGGTATGAGGCTTAATTGCCAGTTCTGGGGTAACCACCAGATGGCAACGGACAATGATTTGTTGTTGGAGAAAATGAGTTGTGAGTGCTGACCTCTTATTCTTTTTTTATATTGGGTTTTGTTTCATTGGAGTTTCTTTTATCTAAAATAGGGCTAATTCTTTTTAATTTTTTCTTTTTGTCTTTGGTGTATAGATTTTTCTTTTTGTCTTTTGTATGTGTGTGTATATATATCTTTTTGGAGGGGTTGATTGGTTCCAATTATATATTGTGGGGGGGATTTTAACCTTTATATTATCCCTTCTTTTAGTTGGGATTTCCAGCAAGGGTTCCTGGTTTTGAACATTTACCATGGCAGTGCCACTACATAACCGTTTCCAGGCTCTAGTTAGTTTAAATGATCAGGGTGAGTCTACTGGAGAAATGAGGAATGTTCCTTCTTTGCCAGATATAACCTACACAAAGGGATATTTCAAGGCCCTACAAGCCATTCATCACTCAGAAATATTAGATCATTCTGCAGTTAATCATTCTTTTCCAGCAGGGATGGTAAGACAGGTGAACAAATTGGCGGCCTTTATTAAACCCTCCTCGCCTAACCAACAGACCCTGGAAAAGGTAAAACTTAATACCAGTAGGTGGATGGAGAATAATATGCATATTCTGAGGGAGCATTATGATGGGGTAATTGCCTTATGCATTCAGAATAGCTCAACTTATAATCAAGAAGCTCTAGATAAAGCGGTGATGTGGGCAAAGGCAAGATATAAACACAAATTTACATCTTCTTCAGTAAGCACCCTAAAAAACATGTTGCAAAAACCAATTGACCCACCGGCCTCTACTAAACTGATAACTTCTCATCAGGCCCATTCCAGTTATGCGGCTGCGGTGACCAGCAAGTCACCAACTGGTAGGGTGTCTATGGGAGCCCAGGCCCACAGGGACTTTGGAATATGCAGGAATATCCCAGGGGGCCAGAGTGACACTTCGGTAAGGGACAATATGGTTAATAAACAGGCCTTCAGTAATCCTGTAGATAAACCGATAAACCATAGTCAGACTATTAACAGCAATACCACAGGGCTTGCTGGGGGTATACAGAGAAGGGAGGTGCAGGTAGAAGTTCATGTTGGGTCTACTTCTCCTTGTAGAGTGGTTCCTTCGACGAGCTCACCTACTAACCAACTATCTCCCCTCTTGTCCTGTCTCACCCCTCGGAAATTAGGTCCTGTAAAGAGTGGCGGGACTAGCTTCAGACTTACCCCAATAACCAGGAAGAGCACGGGGATACCGAATCCCCAAACTCAGCGACCAAGAAACAATTTGGCCGAGCCTAAAGTCCCAGCCTTGACCCTTCCAGGTAGAGAGCCCTCGAATTTACTCTTAACAGTAGAGGCGTTGGAGATTACGGTGAATAACGGAAATGGTCAAAAACTATCATTGAACAATGTGGCTGTTTTGATGGATGACATGGTTTTATCCAATTCTACTACAGGTTCACAGCAAGATGACCATCAGGGTAAGGTAGCAATGGCAAATGGAAAAGACACGGGTCCTGGGACAGAACCAATACTGGAACCTGTAAAAAAGGAGAAACTCTTTTATCCCACATGTCATTCTAGAACTGAAAGGAAAATAAATGATTGGAGTATTGAGATTAAAAAGCCCGTGGTTTTTATTGGGGATTCCAACCTTGCGCGCATTTCTAGTTTTACTGACACTAATACACAAATAGATAGTTTTCCGGGAGCAACCTTCAGACATATTGCAGGAGTGATAGGCAAGTTGGAGAAACAGCAAAACACACAGAAGGTTGTTCTATCAGTGGGTCTTGTTAACGGCTTGAACCAGCAGTATACCACTGCAGTCAAGCAGTTGCAACAGCTACTGAATAAAGCAGGTGAAGTTTTTCCTCATGCACAGGTCTATGTCCCTATTATACATTTTTCAGATGAGCTTCCATGGGAAAAGCAGGAGGTACTGAATCAATTGAACAAGTATATTCAGAAGAATTGTAGGGAACTATTGGATCTGAATAAACTTAGATTTCACACAGTGCAGGATGACCCAATACATTGGAGACCAGATACAGCTGTAAACATTTTTAACTACTGGCTAGACCAGTTAAACTATTAAGAGGGGAAGAGTGTATTGGTATTACTCCCCAGCACTCTAATGTACTTAACTTATCGACCACTTTTAGACTTACAGCGGCAGAACAGCAACTCCTGGAGAAGGGTCTTATGTTTATCCCGACACCCACTAAGATAGATCGCATGGAGCTCAGGAGGGATCTGCATACCTATCATAGAAAATTAAAATTACTTGATCATTTTAATTATAATACTGATAACCAAAGAATACCATTTATTGGTCCATCACACTGGGAGCCTAAGTTAGAGGGAGTGTCCAATACGATGCAGACTTTAATTCAAAGAGACTCTACCTCTTTTAGTACATTTAGGTTTTATATGGCAGGGAAAGATAATCTTACAAAACAAGAACGTAAATCCTTAAAATCCTTAAGTAAGAATTCCAACATAGTTATAAAACCAGCGGATAAAGGATCAAAGATTGTTATATTGGATAAAACCCAGTATCTGATCGAGGCGAAAAGGCAATTGAGTAATTCTAAACATTATAGACCACTGACTCATTCATTGCAGCAGGAGACCCAGAGACAAATTAGGCAGATTTTAGGAGAACTTTATGAGAATAATTACATTACAGACAAACAAATGTTTTACCTATTTGGACCAGATACCCCACGTCCCAGACAATTTTATTTGTTGCCTAAAATCCACAAACCTCTTGAGACTTGGACCATTCCTTCTGAGGTTCCATGTGGTAGGCCGATTGTATCGGACTGTGGCTCGGAATCGTATAGAATAGCGGAGTATTTAGATTATTTTATAAATCCTCTGTCACGGAAACATCAAAGCTTCATTAAAGACACGTATGAATTTGTGACAAAATTGAAAGAAATTAGTGTGCCTCAAGAAACTGTGTTTTTCTCAATTGATATTGACTCATTGTATACCAACATTGACACCAAGTTGGGTCTTAGAGCGATCAAAAACATCTTCCATAAATATCCAGACCTAGATAGACCAGATGGGACTTTGCTACAATTATTGGAACTCAGTTTAACAAGAAATGACTTTGAATTTAATTCTAATTGGTTTCTTCAAATCCATGGTACAGCTATGGGGAAGAAGTTTGCCCCGTCCTATGCCAATATTTATATGGCAGAATGGGAACAATCAGCCTTCCCCAAATGTATAAAGCTTCCAATTTTGTATTTACGGTATCTAGATGATATATTTGGGTTATGGACACATTCACTTTCAGATTTTATGGAATTTGTGAAGATTCTGAATACACATCATCCGTCAATTACGATTAAACACAATGTTCAGCCGGAACGAATAGAATTTTTGGACACCGAGGTATTTTTTGTAGAGGGGAATGATAACCTGAAGCGATTAGCAACAAAGGTTTACTTTAAACCTACGGACACCCATTCCCTCTTACATAAATCCAGTTTTCATCCAAAACACACCTACAGGGGGTTGATAAAGTCGCAGCTTATTAGATTTAATAGGATTTGTACACAGGAAAAACATGTTAAGGAGGCTATAGGAATTCTTTTTAAGGCTCTCAGACCCAGAGGATACTCAAAACGTTTCCTCCGCACTATAAGAGCAGAGGTGAACAATATGTCTGTAATGGAACCTATATGTGGGAGGACTAGTAATGATGGATGCATTATTCCATTTGTCACCACATATTCACAGTCTTCTATGAGGTTTAACTCCATAGTGAAGGATCACTTTGAGCAGACGAGGGAGGAGGTGGAGATTCTCCAACAGTTCAGAGTAATATCAGCATATCGGCGAAATAAAAATTTGAAAGATGTGCTGGTACACTCTGGTTTCAGGGAGAAGCCGGGGCGGAGTGGATCACATTTTAGACAAGTTAAATACATTCAGAATAAATGGTCGGGTCTAGGGGCTCCAGTATGGGAGGTATTTCAATTGAAGACCACCAACATTGTATATGGAATTGAATGTCTACAATGTGGAAAACTGTATATTGGAGAAACTAGGAACTCCTTGGAAGCCAGACTCAAACAACATCTCTATCATATAAGTAAGGAGTCGGTTAAAAGCACACTATACATCCACTTTAGATCTCATCCAGTAGCTCAGTTAAGAATAGCAGGGTTGGAATCTAACCAGGGGTGGTCGCTAAAACACAGACAGATCAAGGAGCGGTGTTGGATAAAAAAATTGGGTACTTGTAATCCTACAGGCCTGAATGAAAAGTATTAGAGACCTAAACTTTTCTAACCTTGATCTGAACACTAACCTGAACCATCCCAACCCCAGTTTATTCTAACTATAACCCCAATCTTAATCCAAAACTTAACCTTAACCTTGATTATAACCTTAATCCTAGCCTTAACCGGAGCAATCTCAATTCTAGCTCCAACTCTAAACCCAATCCTAAACCTAACCTTAAATTTGATCATAACCCTAACCCCAGTCTCAAACTTAACCATAAGCCTAATCCCTTGGTTTACCCTAACTATAACCCTAACCTTGATTGTATCCTTAATCCTAAACCCAACCCTGACCTTAAACTGAACCCTAACCTTAACCTTACCTTTAACTGGAGCAATCTCAAACCTAACTCTAACCTTAACCCTAACCCCAATCCTAAACCTAACCTTAACCTTGATCATAACCTTAACCCTAACTCCAGCCTCAAACCTAACCCCAAACCTAACCCCTTGGTTTACCCTAACTATAATCCTAATCTTAAACCTAACTTTAACCTGGATTGTAACCTTAATCCTAACCTGAACCCTGACCTTAACCTGAATCCTAACCTTAACCTCACCTTTAATTGGAGCAATCCTAACCCGAACCCTGATCTTAACCTGAACCCTAACCTTAACCTCACTTTTAACTGGAGCAATCCCAACCCTAGCTCTAACCTTAACCCCCATCCTAAACCTAACCTTAACCTTGATCATAACCTTAACCCTAACGCCAGCTTCAAACTTAATTCTAACCCTAAGTATAACCTCTTGGTTTACCCTAACTATAACCCTAACCTTGATTGTAACTCTGATCCTTACTCGAACCCTAACCTTAACTTTACCTGAAACTGGAGTAATCCCAACCCTAGCTTTAACCTTAACCCCAATCCTAAACCTAACCTCAACCCGGATAATAACCTTAGTTCTAATCCCAACCCCAATCACAATCCTAATCTTAATCCCACCTCAATCCCTGAACCTTGACCCCGATACCAACCTTAATTTGAACTCAAGCCTCAAATCTAACCTTAACCCTAACCCCTTGGGACTCAAAAAGTGGATATCAGGAATCCCACAGGTCTGAAACAAAAGTATGAGAGCCTAATTTTAACCTGGACACTGACAATCTTAATCGGTACTTTAAATTATAACCCTGGCTTCATAAAGATGTATTCTGAGGAGCCTCGGAATTGGAAAGTATATATTGTTTGGGTAGTGTCTGGGTGTTTATCCTCTTAGAGGAAAAGGTTACTCTTATCTGTTCTTTTTCAGGGATAAACCATAACATCTTCCTTTGCGGTATATCTCCCAATTTCCTGTAGGACTATGATGTATCAATAGGAGAAATAGAATTAGAGAACATGTGCCCGTGTATTTGGTCCTCTTGAAGGGCAATTTTCTCTTAAACCTAACCCGCCAGAGCCCTGTTCTCCTCCTCCTAATTAGATACTTTTACCCAGAGAAACTTGAATCTCATATATCAGGAGCACTTTTATATTATAATTGGAACCTTGTAAATATGTAAATTATTTTTGTTTTATTAAAGTTGTTTTCTTACGTTTTTCTTTTTTGTCTTGTGTGTTTTGGCCCTATTTTCTTTTGATTTATTTATTTGGAAATTCTTTAGAGGGCTTCTTGTAGTGGGGAACGATGTCATAACAAAACCACTTTTTCCCTTCATGTAGATTGGTTTATACAAGGAAGGTGAAAAAACAATGGGAAATTTGTAGAATTAAGGACAGGTGTGTTGGAGGATATAGGATGGACATAATAGTCCACCAATGGAAGGTCAGGCTTAGTAGCTTAACCCCTCCCCTCACCCGTTCTCATACTATATGGGCTGGCCTCTTCTCATTTTCTGTCTATTTTCCTCTGAAGAAGCACGAATTGTGCGAAACGTCAGGAATTTTTTCTTCCTAATTTTAAACAATACTCCTTTTATCTTTTTACCTTCGAACAAAAAAGGTTTTGACCATGTGAATCAGAAGAGGATTACTGTATCTCACTATTCTAAAAGGACACCATTTTTCCTACAAACAAAGATAAGCACATGGACCTTTGGAGACTTGGTGGGGATGGTATGGAAGAGCTCTTTTCCGTGTGAGATATCCATTTTTCTGGGTTGGTGAGTACTCCCAAAATCACTGTGTGTACACATGAAGATTTGAACATTTGGAGTGACTTGAAGTGGAACCACTATCAGAATTGAACCATAAAGGAGTGATCACTTTTGAATGGAGTGTTTTTCTCCCACCTGAGTGGGGAGGTTTTTTTTCTCACCTTTGTGTGTTTTTATGGAGTGACAACCTAACCCACAGTGGTAATCTCCTACGGATTGCTTTTATTGTACACATTCCCCTTTCTTCCTTTTTTCCCCCCTCCCCCCTCTTTTTTGAGGGGCTGAGGCTGGTATGAGGCTTAATTGCCAGTTCTGGGGTAACCACCAGATGGCAACGGACAATGATTTGTTGTTGGAGAAAATGAGTTGTGAGTGCTGACCTCTTATTCTTTTTTTATATTGGGTTTTGTTTCATTGGAGTTTCTTTTATCTAAAATAGGGCTAATTCTTTTTAATTTTTTCTTTTTGTCTTTGGTGTATAGATTTTTCTTTTTGTCTTTTGTATGTGTGTGTATATATATCTTTTTGGAGGGGTTGATTGGTTCCAATTATATATTGTGGGGGGGATTTTAACCTTTATATTATCCCTTCTTTTAGTTGGGATTTCCAGCAAGGGTTCCTGGTTTTGAACATTTACCATGGCAGTGCCACTACATAACCGTTTCCAGGCTCTAGTTAGTTTAAATGATCAGGGTGAGTCTACTGGAGAAATGAGGAATGTTCCTTCTTTGCCAGATATAACCTACACAAAGGGATATTTCAAGGCCCTACAAGCCATTCATCACTCAGAAATATTAGATCATTCTGCAGTTAATCATTCTTTTCCAGCAGGGATGGTAAGACAGGTGAACAAATTGGCGGCCTTTATTAAACCCTCCTCGCCTAACCAACAGACCCTGGAAAAGGTAAAACTTAATACCAGTAGGTGGATGGAGAATAATATGCATATTCTGAGGGAGCATTATGATGGGGTAATTGCCTTATGCATTCAGAATAGCTCAACTTATAATCAAGAAGCTCTAGATAAAGCGGTGATGTGGGCAAAGGCAAGATATAAACACAAATTTACATCTTCTTCAGTAAGCACCCTAAAAAACATGTTGCAAAAACCAATTGACCCACCGGCCTCTACTAAACTGATAACTTCTCATCAGGCCCATTCCAGTTATGCGGCTGCGGTGACCAGCAAGTCACCAACTGGTAGGGTGTCTATGGGAGCCCAGGCCCACAGGGACTTTGGAATATGCAGGAATATCCCAGGGGGCCAGAGTGACACTTCGGTAAGGGACAATATGGTTAATAAACAGGCCTTCAGTAATCCTGTAGATAAACCGATAAACCATAGTCAGACTATTAACAGCAATACCACAGGGCTTGCTGGGGGTATACAGAGAAGGGAGGTGCAGGTAGAAGTTCATGTTGGGTCTACTTCTCCTTGTAGAGTGGTTCCTTCGACGAGCTCACCTACTAACCAACTATCTCCCCTCTTGTCCTGTCTCACCCCTCGGAAATTAGGTCCTGTAAAGAGTGGCGGGACTAGCTTCAGACTTACCCCAATAACCAGGAAGAGCACGGGGATACCGAATCCCCAAACTCAGCGACCAAGAAACAATTTGGCCGAGCCTAAAGTCCCAGCCTTGACCCTTCCAGGTAGAGAGCCCTCGAATTTACTCTTAACAGTAGAGGCGTTGGAGATTACGGTGAATAACGGAAATGGTCAAAAACTATCATTGAACAATGTGGCTGTTTTGATGGATGACATGGTTTTATCCAATTCTACTACAGGTTCACAGCAAGATGACCATCAGGGTAAGGTAGCAATGGCAAATGGAAAAGACACGGGTCCTGGGACAGAACCAATACTGGAACCTGTAAAAAAGGAGAAACTCTTTTATCCCACATGTCATTCTAGAACTGAAAGGAAAATAAATGATTGGAGTATTGAGATTAAAAAGCCCGTGGTTTTTATTGGGGATTCCAACCTTGCGCGCATTTCTAGTTTTACTGACACTAATACACAAATAGATAGTTTTCCGGGAGCAACCTTCAGACATATTGCAGGAGTGATAGGCAAGTTGGAGAAACAGCAAAACACACAGAAGGTTGTTCTATCAGTGGGTCTTGTTAACGGCTTGAACCAGCAGTATACCACTGCAGTCAAGCAGTTGCAACAGCTACTGAATAAAGCAGGTGAAGTTTTTCCTCATGCACAGGTCTATGTCCCTATTATACATTTTTCAGATGAGCTTCCATGGGAAAAGCAGGAGGTACTGAATCAATTGAACAAGTATATTCAGAAGAATTGTAGGGAACTATTGGATCTGAATAAACTTAGATTTCACACAGTGCAGGATGACCCAATACATTGGAGACCAGATACAGCTGTAAACATTTTTAACTACTGGCTAGACCAGTTAAACTATTAAGAGGGGAAGAGTGTATTGGTATTACTCCCCAGCACTCTAATGTACTTAACTTATCGACCACTTTTAGACTTACAGCGGCAGAACAGCAACTCCTGGAGAAGGGTCTTATGTTTATCCCGACACCCACTAAGATAGATCGCATGGAGCTCAGGAGGGATCTGCATACCTATCATAGAAAATTAAAATTACTTGATCATTTTAATTATAATACTGATAACCAAAGAATACCATTTATTGGTCCATCACACTGGGAGCCTAAGTTAGAGGGAGTGTCCAATACGATGCAGACTTTAATTCAAAGAGACTCTACCTCTTTTAGTACATTTAGGTTTTATATGGCAGGGAAAGATAATCTTACAAAACAAGAACGTAAATCCTTAAAATCCTTAAGTAAGAATTCCAACATAGTTATAAAACCAGCGGATAAAGGATCAAAGATTGTTATATTGGATAAAACCCAGTATCTGATCGAGGCGAAAAGGCAATTGAGTAATTCTAAACATTATAGACCACTGACTCATTCATTGCAGCAGGAGACCCAGAGACAAATTAGGCAGATTTTAGGAGAACTTTATGAGAATAATTACATTACAGACAAACAAATGTTTTACCTATTTGGACCAGATACCCCACGTCCCAGACAATTTTATTTGTTGCCTAAAATCCACAAACCTCTTGAGACTTGGACCATTCCTTCTGAGGTTCCATGTGGTAGGCCGATTGTATCGGACTGTGGCTCGGAATCGTATAGAATAGCGGAGTATTTAGATTATTTTATAAATCCTCTGTCACGGAAACATCAAAGCTTCATTAAAGACACGTATGAATTTGTGACAAAATTGAAAGAAATTAGTGTGCCTCAAGAAACTGTGTTTTTCTCAATTGATATTGACTCATTGTATACCAACATTGACACCAAGTTGGGTCTTAGAGCGATCAAAAACATCTTCCATAAATATCCAGACCTAGATAGACCAGATGGGACTTTGCTACAATTATTGGAACTCAGTTTAACAAGAAATGACTTTGAATTTAATTCTAATTGGTTTCTTCAAATCCATGGTACAGCTATGGGGAAGAAGTTTGCCCCGTCCTATGCCAATATTTATATGGCAGAATGGGAACAATCAGCCTTCCCCAAATGTATAAAGCTTCCAATTTTGTATTTACGGTATCTAGATGATATATTTGGGTTATGGACACATTCACTTTCAGATTTTATGGAATTTGTGAAGATTCTGAATACACATCATCCGTCAATTACGATTAAACACAATGTTCAGCCGGAACGAATAGAATTTTTGGACACCGAGGTATTTTTTGTAGAGGGGAATGATAACCTGAAGCGATTAGCAACAAAGGTTTACTTTAAACCTACGGACACCCATTCCCTCTTACATAAATCCAGTTTTCATCCAAAACACACCTACAGGGGGTTGATAAAGTCGCAGCTTATTAGATTTAATAGGATTTGTACACAGGAAAAACATGTTAAGGAGGCTATAGGAATTCTTTTTAAGGCTCTCAGACCCAGAGGATACTCAAAACGTTTCCTCCGCACTATAAGAGCAGAGGTGAACAATATGTCTGTAATGGAACCTATATGTGGGAGGACTAGTAATGATGGATGCATTATTCCATTTGTCACCACATATTCACAGTCTTCTATGAGGTTTAACTCCATAGTGAAGGATCACTTTGAGCAGACGAGGGAGGAGGTGGAGATTCTCCAACAGTTCAGAGTAATATCAGCATATCGGCGAAATAAAAATTTGAAAGATGTGCTGGTACACTCTGGTTTCAGGGAGAAGCCGGGGCGGAGTGGATCACATTTTAGACAAGTTAAATACATTCAGAATAAATGGTCGGGTCTAGGGGCTCCAGTATGGGAGGTATTTCAATTGAAGACCACCAACATTGTATATGGAATTGAATGTCTACAATGTGGAAAACTGTATATTGGAGAAACTAGGAACTCCTTGGAAGCCAGACTCAAACAACATCTCTATCATATAAGTAAGGAGTCGGTTAAAAGCACACTATACATCCACTTTAGATCTCATCCAGTAGCTCAGTTAAGAATAGCAGGGTTGGAATCTAACCAGGGGTGGTCGCTAAAACACAGACAGATCAAGGAGCGGTGTTGGATAAAAAAATTGGGTACTTGTAATCCTACAGGCCTGAATGAAAAGTATTAGAGACCTAAACTTTTCTAACCTTGATCTGAACACTAACCTGAACCATCCCAACCCCAGTTTATTCTAACTATAACCCCAATCTTAATCCAAAACTTAACCTTAACCTTGATTATAACCTTAATCCTAGCCTTAACCGGAGCAATCTCAATTCTAGCTCCAACTCTAAACCCAATCCTAAACCTAACCTTAAATTTGATCATAACCCTAACCCCAGTCTCAAACTTAACCATAAGCCTAATCCCTTGGTTTACCCTAACTATAACCCTAACCTTGATTGTATCCTTAATCCTAAACCCAACCCTGACCTTAAACTGAACCCTAACCTTAACCTTACCTTTAACTGGAGCAATCTCAAACCTAACTCTAACCTTAACCCTAACCCCAATCCTAAACCTAACCTTAACCTTGATCATAACCTTAACCCTAACTCCAGCCTCAAACCTAACCCCAAACCTAACCCCTTGGTTTACCCTAACTATAATCCTAATCTTAAACCTAACTTTAACCTGGATTGTAACCTTAATCCTAACCTGAACCCTGACCTTAACCTGAATCCTAACCTTAACCTCACCTTTAATTGGAGCAATCCTAACCCGAACCCTGATCTTAACCTGAACCCTAACCTTAACCTCACTTTTAACTGGAGCAATCCCAACCCTAGCTCTAACCTTAACCCCCATCCTAAACCTAACCTTAACCTTGATCATAACCTTAACCCTAACGCCAGCTTCAAACTTAATTCTAACCCTAAGTATAACCTCTTGGTTTACCCTAACTATAACCCTAACCTTGATTGTAACTCTGATCCTTACTCGAACCCTAACCTTAACTTTACCTGAAACTGGAGTAATCCCAACCCTAGCTTTAACCTTAACCCCAATCCTAAACCTAACCTCAACCCGGATAATAACCTTAGTTCTAATCCCAACCCCAATCACAATCCTAATCTTAATCCCACCTCAATCCCTGAACCTTGACCCCGATACCAACCTTAATTTGAACTCAAGCCTCAAATCTAACCTTAACCCTAACCCCTTGGGACTCAAAAAGTGGATATCAGGAATCCCACAGGTCTGAAACAAAAGTATGAGAGCCTAATTTTAACCTGGACACTGACAATCTTAATCGGTACTTTAAATTATAACCCTGGCTTCATAAAGATGTATTCTGAGGAGCCTCGGAATTGGAAAGTATATATTGTTTGGGTAGTGTCTGGGTGTTTATCCTCTTAGAGGAAAAGGTTACTCTTATCTGTTCTTTTTCAGGGATAAACCATAACATCTTCCTTTGCGGTATATCTCCCAATTTCCTGTAGGACTATGATGTATCAATAGGAGAAATAGAATTAGAGAACATGTGCCCGTGTATTTGGTCCTCTTGAAGGGCAATTTTCTCTTAAACCTAACCCGCCAGAGCCCTGTTCTCCTCCTCCTAATTAGATACTTTTACCCAGAGAAACTTGAATCTCATATATCAGGAGCACTTTTATATTATAATTGGAACCTTGTAAATATGTAAATTATTTTTGTTTTATTAAAGTTGTTTTCTTACGTTTTTCTTTTTTGTCTTGTGTGTTTTGGCCCTATTTTCTTTTGATTTATTTATTTGGAAATTCTTTAGAGGGCTTCTTGTAGTGGGGAACGATGTCATAACAAAACCACTTTTTCCCTTCATGTAGATTGGTTTATACAAGGAAGGTGAAAAAACAATGGGAAATTTGTAGAATTAAGGACAGGTGTGTTGGAGGATATAGGATGGACATAATAGTCCACCAATGGAAGGTCAGGCTTAGTAGCTTAACCCCTCCCCTCACCCGTTCTCATACTATATGGGCTGGCCTCTTCTCATTTTCTGTCTATTTTCCTCTGAAGAAGCACGAATTGTGCGAAACGTCAGGAATTTTTTCTTCCTAATTTTAAACAATACTCCTTTTATCTTTTTACCTTCGAACAAAAAAGGTTTTGACCATGTGAATCAGAAGAGGATTACTGTATCTCACTATTCTAAAAGGACACCATTTTTCCTACAAACAAAGATAAGCACATGGACCTTTGGAGACTTGGTGGGGATGGTATGGAAGAGCTCTTTTCCGTGTGAGATATCCATTTTTCTGGGTTGGTGAGTACTCCCAAAATCACTGTGTGTACACATGAAGATTTGAACATTTGGAGTGACTTGAAGTGGAACCACTATCAGAATTGAACCATAAAGGAGTGATCACTTTTGAATGGAGTGTTTTTCTCCCACCTGAGTGGGGAGGTTTTTTTTCTCACCTTTGTGTGTTTTTATGGAGTGACAACCTAACCCACAGTGGTAATCTCCTACGGATTGCTTTTATTGTACACATTCCCCTTTCTTCCTTTTTTCCCCCCTCCCCCCTCTTTTTTGAGGGGCTGAGGCTGGTATGAGGCTTAATTGCCAGTTCTGGGGTAACCACCAGATGGCAACGGACAATGATTTGTTGTTGGAGAAAATGAGTTGTGAGTGCTGACCTCTTATTCTTTTTTTATATTGGGTTTTGTTTCATTGGAGTTTCTTTTATCTAAAATAGGGCTAATTCTTTTTAATTTTTTCTTTTTGTCTTTGGTGTATAGATTTTTCTTTTTGTCTTTTGTATGTGTGTGTATATATATCTTTTTGGAGGGGTTGATTGGTTCCAATTATATATTGTGGGGGGGATTTTAACCTTTATATTATCCCTTCTTTTAGTTGGGATTTCCAGCAAGGGTTCCTGGTTTTGAACATTTACCATGGCAGTGCCACTACATAACCGTTTCCAGGCTCTAGTTAGTTTAAATGATCAGGGTGAGTCTACTGGAGAAATGAGGAATGTTCCTTCTTTGCCAGATATAACCTACACAAAGGGATATTTCAAGGCCCTACAAGCCATTCATCACTCAGAAATATTAGATCATTCTGCAGTTAATCATTCTTTTCCAGCAGGGATGGTAAGACAGGTGAACAAATTGGCGGCCTTTATTAAACCCTCCTCGCCTAACCAACAGACCCTGGAAAAGGTAAAACTTAATACCAGTAGGTGGATGGAGAATAATATGCATATTCTGAGGGAGCATTATGATGGGGTAATTGCCTTATGCATTCAGAATAGCTCAACTTATAATCAAGAAGCTCTAGATAAAGCGGTGATGTGGGCAAAGGCAAGATATAAACACAAATTTACATCTTCTTCAGTAAGCACCCTAAAAAACATGTTGCAAAAACCAATTGACCCACCGGCCTCTACTAAACTGATAACTTCTCATCAGGCCCATTCCAGTTATGCGGCTGCGGTGACCAGCAAGTCACCAACTGGTAGGGTGTCTATGGGAGCCCAGGCCCACAGGGACTTTGGAATATGCAGGAATATCCCAGGGGGCCAGAGTGACACTTCGGTAAGGGACAATATGGTTAATAAACAGGCCTTCAGTAATCCTGTAGATAAACCGATAAACCATAGTCAGACTATTAACAGCAATACCACAGGGCTTGCTGGGGGTATACAGAGAAGGGAGGTGCAGGTAGAAGTTCATGTTGGGTCTACTTCTCCTTGTAGAGTGGTTCCTTCGACGAGCTCACCTACTAACCAACTATCTCCCCTCTTGTCCTGTCTCACCCCTCGGAAATTAGGTCCTGTAAAGAGTGGCGGGACTAGCTTCAGACTTACCCCAATAACCAGGAAGAGCACGGGGATACCGAATCCCCAAACTCAGCGACCAAGAAACAATTTGGCCGAGCCTAAAGTCCCAGCCTTGACCCTTCCAGGTAGAGAGCCCTCGAATTTACTCTTAACAGTAGAGGCGTTGGAGATTACGGTGAATAACGGAAATGGTCAAAAACTATCATTGAACAATGTGGCTGTTTTGATGGATGACATGGTTTTATCCAATTCTACTACAGGTTCACAGCAAGATGACCATCAGGGTAAGGTAGCAATGGCAAATGGAAAAGACACGGGTCCTGGGACAGAACCAATACTGGAACCTGTAAAAAAGGAGAAACTCTTTTATCCCACATGTCATTCTAGAACTGAAAGGAAAATAAATGATTGGAGTATTGAGATTAAAAAGCCCGTGGTTTTTATTGGGGATTCCAACCTTGCGCGCATTTCTAGTTTTACTGACACTAATACACAAATAGATAGTTTTCCGGGAGCAACCTTCAGACATATTGCAGGAGTGATAGGCAAGTTGGAGAAACAGCAAAACACACAGAAGGTTGTTCTATCAGTGGGTCTTGTTAACGGCTTGAACCAGCAGTATACCACTGCAGTCAAGCAGTTGCAACAGCTACTGAATAAAGCAGGTGAAGTTTTTCCTCATGCACAGGTCTATGTCCCTATTATACATTTTTCAGATGAGCTTCCATGGGAAAAGCAGGAGGTACTGAATCAATTGAACAAGTATATTCAGAAGAATTGTAGGGAACTATTGGATCTGAATAAACTTAGATTTCACACAGTGCAGGATGACCCAATACATTGGAGACCAGATACAGCTGTAAACATTTTTAACTACTGGCTAGACCAGTTAAACTATTAAGAGGGGAAGAGTGTATTGGTATTACTCCCCAGCACTCTAATGTACTTAACTTATCGACCACTTTTAGACTTACAGCGGCAGAACAGCAACTCCTGGAGAAGGGTCTTATGTTTATCCCGACACCCACTAAGATAGATCGCATGGAGCTCAGGAGGGATCTGCATACCTATCATAGAAAATTAAAATTACTTGATCATTTTAATTATAATACTGATAACCAAAGAATACCATTTATTGGTCCATCACACTGGGAGCCTAAGTTAGAGGGAGTGTCCAATACGATGCAGACTTTAATTCAAAGAGACTCTACCTCTTTTAGTACATTTAGGTTTTATATGGCAGGGAAAGATAATCTTACAAAACAAGAACGTAAATCCTTAAAATCCTTAAGTAAGAATTCCAACATAGTTATAAAACCAGCGGATAAAGGATCAAAGATTGTTATATTGGATAAAACCCAGTATCTGATCGAGGCGAAAAGGCAATTGAGTAATTCTAAACATTATAGACCACTGACTCATTCATTGCAGCAGGAGACCCAGAGACAAATTAGGCAGATTTTAGGAGAACTTTATGAGAATAATTACATTACAGACAAACAAATGTTTTACCTATTTGGACCAGATACCCCACGTCCCAGACAATTTTATTTGTTGCCTAAAATCCACAAACCTCTTGAGACTTGGACCATTCCTTCTGAGGTTCCATGTGGTAGGCCGATTGTATCGGACTGTGGCTCGGAATCGTATAGAATAGCGGAGTATTTAGATTATTTTATAAATCCTCTGTCACGGAAACATCAAAGCTTCATTAAAGACACGTATGAATTTGTGACAAAATTGAAAGAAATTAGTGTGCCTCAAGAAACTGTGTTTTTCTCAATTGATATTGACTCATTGTATACCAACATTGACACCAAGTTGGGTCTTAGAGCGATCAAAAACATCTTCCATAAATATCCAGACCTAGATAGACCAGATGGGACTTTGCTACAATTATTGGAACTCAGTTTAACAAGAAATGACTTTGAATTTAATTCTAATTGGTTTCTTCAAATCCATGGTACAGCTATGGGGAAGAAGTTTGCCCCGTCCTATGCCAATATTTATATGGCAGAATGGGAACAATCAGCCTTCCCCAAATGTATAAAGCTTCCAATTTTGTATTTACGGTATCTAGATGATATATTTGGGTTATGGACACATTCACTTTCAGATTTTATGGAATTTGTGAAGATTCTGAATACACATCATCCGTCAATTACGATTAAACACAATGTTCAGCCGGAACGAATAGAATTTTTGGACACCGAGGTATTTTTTGTAGAGGGGAATGATAACCTGAAGCGATTAGCAACAAAGGTTTACTTTAAACCTACGGACACCCATTCCCTCTTACATAAATCCAGTTTTCATCCAAAACACACCTACAGGGGGTTGATAAAGTCGCAGCTTATTAGATTTAATAGGATTTGTACACAGGAAAAACATGTTAAGGAGGCTATAGGAATTCTTTTTAAGGCTCTCAGACCCAGAGGATACTCAAAACGTTTCCTCCGCACTATAAGAGCAGAGGTGAACAATATGTCTGTAATGGAACCTATATGTGGGAGGACTAGTAATGATGGATGCATTATTCCATTTGTCACCACATATTCACAGTCTTCTATGAGGTTTAACTCCATAGTGAAGGATCACTTTGAGCAGACGAGGGAGGAGGTGGAGATTCTCCAACAGTTCAGAGTAATATCAGCATATCGGCGAAATAAAAATTTGAAAGATGTGCTGGTACACTCTGGTTTCAGGGAGAAGCCGGGGCGGAGTGGATCACATTTTAGACAAGTTAAATACATTCAGAATAAATGGTCGGGTCTAGGGGCTCCAGTATGGGAGGTATTTCAATTGAAGACCACCAACATTGTATATGGAATTGAATGTCTACAATGTGGAAAACTGTATATTGGAGAAACTAGGAACTCCTTGGAAGCCAGACTCAAACAACATCTCTATCATATAAGTAAGGAGTCGGTTAAAAGCACACTATACATCCACTTTAGATCTCATCCAGTAGCTCAGTTAAGAATAGCAGGGTTGGAATCTAACCAGGGGTGGTCGCTAAAACACAGACAGATCAAGGAGCGGTGTTGGATAAAAAAATTGGGTACTTGTAATCCTACAGGCCTTAATGAAAAGTATTAGAGACCTAAACTTTTCTAACCTTGATCTGAACACTAACCTGAACCATCCCAACCCCAGTTTATTCTAACTATAACCCCAATCTTAATCCAAAACTTAACCTTAACCTTGATTATAACCTTAATCCTAGCCTTAACCGGAGCAATCTCAATTCTAGCTCCAACTCTAAACCCAATCCTAAACCTAACCTTAAATTTGATCATAACCCTAACCCCAGTTTCAAACTTAACCATAAGCCTAATCCCTTGGTTTACTCTAACTATAACCCTAACCTTGATTGTATCCTTAATCCTAAACCCAACCCTGACCTTAAACTGAACCCTAACCTTAACCTTACCTTTAACTGGAGCAATCTCAAACCTAACTCTAACCTTAACCCTAACCCCAATCCTAAACCTAACCTTAACCTTGATCATAACCTTAACCCTAACTCCAGCCTCAAACCTAACCCCAAACCTAACCCCTTGGTTTACCCTAACTATAATCCTAATCTTAAACCTAACTTTAACCTGGATTGTAACCTTAATCCTAACCTGAACCCTGACCTTAACCTGAATCCTAACCTTAACCTCACCTTTAATTGGAGCAATCCTAACCCGAACCCTGATCTTAACCTGAACCCTAACCTTAACCTCACCTTTAACTGGAGCAATCCCAACCCTAGCTCTAACCTTAACCCCCATCCTAAACCTAACCTTAACCTTGATCATAACCTTAACCCTAACGCCAGCTTCAAACTTAATTCTAACCCTAAGTATAACCTTTTGGTTTACCCTAACTATAACCCTAACCTTGATTGTAACTCTGATCCTTACTCGAACCCTAACCTTAACTTTACCTGAAACTGGAGTAATCCCAACCCTAGCTTTAACCTTAACCCCAATCCTAAACCTAACCTCAACCCGGATAATAACCTTAGTTCTAATCCTAACCCCAATCACAATCCTAATCTTAATCCCACCTCAATCCCTGAACCTTGACCCCGATACCAACCTTAATTTGAACTCAAGCCTCAAATCTAACCTTAACCCTAACCCCTTGGGACTCAAAAAGTGGATATCAGGAATCCCACAGGTCTGAAACAAAAGTATGAGAGCCTAATTTTAACCTGGACACTGACAATCTTAATCGGTACTTTAAATTATAACCCTGGCTTCATAAAGATGTATTCTGAGGAGCCTCGGAATTGGAAAGTATATATTGTTTGGGTAGTGTCTGGGTGTTTATCCTCTTAGAGGAAAAGGTTACTCTTATCTGTTCTTTTTCAGGGATAAACCATAACATCTTCCTTTGCGGTATATCTCCCAATTTCCTGTAGGACTATGATGTATCAATAGGAGAAATAGAATTAGAGAACATGTGCCCGTGTATTTGGTCCTCTTGAAGGGCAATTTTCTCTTAAACCTAACCCTAACCCTAACCCTAACCCTAACCCTAACCCTAACCCTAACCCTAACCCTAACCCTAACCCTAACCCTAACCCTAACCCTAACCCTAACCCTAACCCTAACCCTAACCCTAACCCTAACCCTAACCCTAACCCTAACCCTAACCCTAACCTAACCCTAACCCTAACCCTAACCCTAACCCTAACCCTAACCCTAACCCTAACCCTAACCCTAACCCTAACCCTAACCCTAACCCTAACCCTAACCCTAACCCTAACCCTAACCCTAACCCTAACCCTAACCCTAACCCTAACCCTAACCCTAACCCTAACCCTAACCCTAACCCTAACCCTAACCCTAACCCTAACCCTAACCCTAACCCTAACCCTACCCTAACCCTAACCCTAACCCTAACCCTAACCCTAACCCTAACCCTAACCCTAACCCTAACCCTAACCCTAACCCTAACCCTAACCCTAACCCTAACCCTAACCCTAACCCTAACCCTAACCCTAACCCTAACCCTAACCCTAACCCTAACCCTAACCCTAACCCTAACCCTAACCCTAACCCTAACCCTAACCCTACCCTAACCCTAACCCTAACCCTAACCCTAACCCTAACCCTAACCCTAACCCTAACCCTAACCCTAACCCTAACCCTAACCCTAACCCTAACCCTAACCCTAACCCTAACCCTAACCCTAACCCTAACCCTAACCCTAACCCTAACCCTAACCCTAACCCTAACCCTAACCCTAACCCTAACCCTAACCCTAACCCTAACCCTAACCCTAACCCTAACCCTAACCCTAACCCTAACCCTAACCCTAACCCTAACCCTAACCCTAACCCTAACCCTAACCCTAACCCTAACCCTAACCCTAACCCTAACCCTAACCCTAACCCTAACCCTAACCCTAACCCTAACCCTAACCCTAACCCTAACCCTAACCTAACCCTAACCTAACCCTAACCCTAACCCTAACCCTAACCCTAACCCTAACCCTAACCCTAACCCTAACCCTAACCCTAACCCTAACCCTAACCCTAACCCTAACCCTAACCCTAACCTAACCCTAACCCTAACCCTAACCCTAACCCTAACCCTAACCCTAACCCTAACCCTAACCCTAACCCTAACCCTAACCCTAACCCTAACCCTAACCCTAACCCTAACCCTAACCCTAACCCTAACCCTAACCCTAACCCTAACCCTAACCCTAACCCTAACCCTAACCCTAACCCTAACCCTAACCCTAACCCTAACCCTAACCCTAACCCTAACCCTAACCCTAACCCTAACCCTAACCCTAACCCTAACCCTAACCCTAACCCTAACCCTAACCCTAACCCTAACCCTAACCCTAACCCTAACCCTAACCCTAACCCTAACCCTAACCCTAACCCTAACCCTAACCCTAACCCTAACCCTAACCCTAACCCTAACCCTAACCCTAACCCTAACCCTAACCCTAACCCTAACCCTAACCCTAACCCTAACCCTAACCCTAACCCTAACCCTAACCCTAACCCTATTTTCCTCTGAAGAAGCACGAATTGTGCGAAACGTCAGGAATTTTTTCTTCCTAATTTTAAACAATACTCCTTTTATCTTTTTACCTTCGAACAAAAAAGGTTTTGACCATGTGAATCAGAAGAGGATTACTGTATCTCACTATTCTAAAAGGACACCATTTTTCCTACAAACAAAGATAAGCACATGGACCTTTGGAGACTTGGTGGGGATGGTATGGAAGAGCTCTTTTCCGTGTGAGATATCCATTTTTCTGGGTTGGTGAGTACTCCCAAAATCACTGTGTGTACACATGAAGATTTGAACATTTGGAGTGACTTGAAGTGGAACCACTATCAGAATTGAACCATAAAGGAGTGATCACTTTTGAATGGAGTGTTTTTCTCCCACCTGAGTGGGGAGGGCTTTTTTTCTCACCCTTTTTTTCTCACCTTTGTGTGTTTTTATGGAGTGACAACCTAACCCACAGTGGTAATCTCCTACGGATTGCTTTTATTGTACACATTCCCCTTTCTTCCTTTTTTCCCCCCTCCCCCCTCTTTTTTGAGGGGCTGAGGCCGGTATGAGGCTTAATTGCCAGTTCTGGGGTAACCACCAGATGGCAACGGACAATGATTTGTTGTTGGAGAAAATGAGTTGTGAGTGCTGACCTCTTATTCTTTCTTTATATTGGGTTTTGTTTCATTGGAGTTTCTTTTATCTAAAATAGGGCTAATTCTTTTTAATTTTTTCTTTTTGTCTTTGGTGTATAGATTTTTCTTTTTGTCTTTTGTATGCGTGTATATATATCTTTTTGGAGGGGTTGATTGGTTCCAATTATATATTGTGGGGGGGATTTTAACCTTTATATGATCCCTTCTTTTAGTTGGGATTTCCAGCAAGGGTTCCTGGTTTTGAACATTTACCATGGCAGTGCCACTACATAACCGTTTCCAGGCTCTAGTTAGTTTAAATGATCAGGGTGAGTCTACTGGAGAAATGAGGAATGTTCCTTCTTTGCCAGATATAACCTGCACAAAGGGATATTTCAAGGCCCTACAAGCCATTCATCACTCAGAAATATTAGATCATTCTGCAGTTAATCATTCTTTTCCAGCAGGGATGGTAAGACAGGTGAACAAATTGGCGGCCTTTATTAAACCCTCCTCGCCTAACCAACAGACCCTGGAAAAGGTAAAACTTAATACCAGTAGGTGGATGGAGAATAATATGCATATTCTGAGGGAGCATTATGATGGGGTAATTGCCTTATGCATTCAGAATAGCTCAACTTATAATCAAGAAGCTCTAGATAAAGCGGTGATGTGGGCAAAGGCAAGATATAAACACAAATTTACATCTTCTTCAGTAAGCACCCTAAAAAACATGTTGCAAAAACCAATTGACCCACCGGCCTCTACTAAACTGATAACTTCTCATCAGGCCCATTCCAGTTATGCGGCTGCGGTGACCAGCAAGTCACCAACTGGTAGGGTGTCTATGGGAGCCCAGGCCCACAGGGACTTTGGAATATGCAGGAATATCCCAGGGGGCCAGAGTGACACTTCGGTAAGGGACAATATGGTTAATAAACAGGCCTTCAGTAATCCTGTAGATAAACCGATAAACCATAGTCAGACTATTAACAGCAATACCACAGGGCTTGCTGGGGGTATACAGAGAAGGGAGGTGCAGGTAGAAGTTCATGTTGGGTCTACTTCTCCTTGTAGAGTGGTTCCTTCGACGAGCTCACCTACTAACCAACTATCTCCCCTCTTGTCCTGTCTCACCCCTCGGAAATTAGGTCCTGTAAAGAGTGGCGGGACTAGCTTCAGACTTACCCCAATAACCAGGAAGAGCACGGGGATACCGAATCCCCAAACTCAGCGACCAAGAAACAATTTGGCCGAGCCTAAAGTCCCAGCCTTGACCCTTCCAGGTAGAGAGCCCTCGAATTTACTCTTAACAGTAGAGGCGTTGGAGATTACGGTGAATAACGGAAATGGTCAAAAACTATCATTGAACAATGTGGCTGTTTTGATGGATGACATGGTTTTATCCAATTCTACTACAGGTTCACAGCAAGATGACCATCAGGGTAAGGTAGCAATGGCAAATGGAAAAGACACGGGTCCTGGGACAGAACCAATACTGGAACCTGTAAAAAAGGAGAAACTCTTTTATCCCACATGTCATTCTAGAACTGAAAGGAAAATAAATGATTGGAGTATTGAGATTAAAAAGCCCGTGGTTTTTATTGGGGATTCCAACCTTGCGCGCATTTCTAGTTTTACTGACACTAATACACAAATAGATAGTTTTCCGGGAGCAACCTTCAGACATATTGCAGGAGTGATAGGCAAGTTGGAGAAACAGCAAAACACACAGAAGGTTGTTCTATCAGTGGGTCTTGTTAACGGCTTGAACCAGCAGTATACCACTGCAGTCAAGCAGTTGCAACAGCTACTGAATAAAGCAGGTGAAGTTTTTCCTCATGCACAGGTCTATGTCCCTATTATACATTTTTCAGATGAGCTTCCATGGGAAAAGCAGGAGGTACTGAATCAATTGAACAAGTATATTCAGAAGAATTGTAGGGAACTATTGGATCTGAATAAACTTAGATTTCACACAGTGCAGGATGACCCAATACATTGGAGACCAGATACAGCTGTAAACATTTTTAACTACTGGCTAGACCAGTTAAACTATTAAGAGGGGAAGAGTGTATTGGTATTACTCCCCAGCACTCTAATGTACTTAACTTATCGACCACTTTTAGACTTACAGCGGCAGAACAGCAACTCCTGGAGAAGGGTCTTATGTTTATCCCGACACCCACTAAGATAGATCGCATGGAGCTCAGGAGGGATCTGCATACCTATCATAGAAAATTAAAATTACTTGATCATTTTAATTATAATACTGATAACCAAAGAATACCATTTATTGGTCCATCACACTGGGAGCCTAAGTTAGAGGGAGTGTCCAATACGATGCAGACTTTAATTCAAAGAGACTCTACCTCTTTTAGTACATTTAGGTTTTATATGGCAGGGAAAGATAATCTTACAAAACAAGAACGTAAATCCTTAAAATCCTTAAGTAAGAATTCCAACATAGTTATAAAACCAGCGGATAAAGGATCAAAGATTGTTATATTGGATAAAACCCAGTATCTGATCGAGGCGAAAAGGCAATTGAGTAATTCTAAACATTATAGACCACTGACTCATTCATTGCAGCAGGAGACCCAGAGACAAATTAGGCAGATTTTAGGAGAACTTTATGAGAATAATTACATTACAGACAAACAAATGTTTTACCTATTTGGACCAGATACCCCACGTCCCAGACAATTTTATTTGTTGCCTAAAATCCACAAACCTCTTGAGACTTGGACCATTCCTTCTGAGGTTCCATGTGGTAGGCCGATTGTATCGGACTGTGGCTCGGAATCGTATAGAATAGCGGAGTATTTAGATTATTTTATAAATCCTCTGTCACGGAAACATCAAAGCTTCATTAAAGACACGTATGAATTTGTGACAAAATTGAAAGAAATTAGTGTGCCTCAAGAAACTGTGTTTTTCTCAATTGATATTGACTCATTGTATACCAACATTGACACCAAGTTGGGTCTTAGAGCGATCAAAAACATCTTCCATAAATATCCAGACCTAGATAGACCAGATGGGACTTTGCTACAATTATTGGAACTCAGTTTAACAAGAAATGACTTTGAATTTAATTCTAATTGGTTTCTTCAAATCCATGGTACAGCTATGGGGAAGAAGTTTGCCCCGTCCTATGCCAATATTTATATGGCAGAATGGGAACAATCAGCCTTCCCCAAATGTATAAAGCTTCCAATTTTGTATTTACGGTATCTAGATGATATATTTGGGTTATGGACACATTCACTTTCAGATTTTATGGAATTTGTGAAGATTCTGAATACACATCATCCGTCAATTACGATTAAACACAATGTTCAGCCGGAACGAATAGAATTTTTGGACACCGAGGTATTTTTTGTAGAGGGGAATGATAACCTGAAGCGATTAGCAACAAAGGTTTACTTTAAACCTACGGACACCCATTCCCTCTTACATAAATCCAGTTTTCATCCAAAACACACCTACAGGGGGTTGATAAAGTCGCAGCTTATTAGATTTAATAGGATTTGTACACAGGAAAAACATGTTAAGGAGGCTATAGGAATTCTTTTTAAGGCTCTCAGACCCAGAGGATACTCAAAACGTTTCCTCCGCACTATAAGAGCAGAGGTGAACAATATGTCTGTAATGGAACCTATATGTGGGAGGACTAGTAATGATGGATGCATTATTCCATTTGTCACCACATATTCACAGTCTTCTATGAGGTTTAACTCCATAGTGAAGGATCACTTTGAGCAGACGAGGGAGGAGGTGGAGATTCTCCAACAGTTCAGAGTAATATCAGCATATCGGCGAAATAAAAATTTGAAAGATGTGCTGGTACACTCTGGTTTCAGGGAGAAGCCGGGGCGGAGTGGATCACATTTTAGACAAGTTAAATACATTCAGAATAAATGGTCGGGTCTAGGGGCTCCAGTATGGGAGGTATTTCAATTGAAGACCACCAACATTGTATATGGAATTGAATGTCTACAATGTGGAAAACTGTATATTGGAGAAACTAGGAACTCCTTGGAAGCCAGACTCAAACAACATCTCTATCATATAAGTAAGGAGTCGGTTAAAAGCACACTATACATCCACTTTAGATCTCATCCAGTAGCTCAGTTAAGAATAGCAGGGTTGGAATCTAACCAGGGGTGGTCGCTAAAACACAGACAGATCAAGGAGCGGTGTTGGATAAAAAAATTGGGTACTTGTAATCCTACAGGCCTTAATGAAAAGTATTAGAGACCTAAACTTTTCTAACCTTGATCTGAACACTAACCTGAACCATCCCAACCCCAGTTTATTCTAACTATAACCCCAATCTTAATCCAAAACTTAACCTTAACCTTGATTATAACCTTAATCCTAGCCTTAACCGGAGCAATCTCAATTCTAGCTCCAACTCTAAACCCAATCCTAAACCTAACCTTAAATTTGATCATAACCCTAACCCCAGTCTCAAACTTAACCATAAGCCTAATCCCTTGGTTTACCCTAACTATAACCCTAACCTTGATTGTATCCTTAATCCTAAACCCAACCCTGACCTTAAACTGAACCCTAACCTTAACCTTACCTTTAACTGGAGCAATCTCAAACCTAACTCTAACCTTAACCCTAACCCCAATCCTAAACCTAACCTTAACCTTGATCATAACCTTAACCCTAACTCCAGCCTCAAACCTAACCCCAAACCTAACCCCTTGGTTTACCCTAACTATAATCCTAATCTTAAACCTAACTTTAACCTGGATTGTAACCTTAATCCTAACCTGAACCCTGACCTTAACCTGAATCCTAACCTTAACCTCACCTTTAATTGGAGCAATCCTAACCCGAACCCTGATCTTAACCTGAACCCTAACCTTAACCTCACCTTTAACTGGAGCAATCCCAACCCTAGCTCTAACCTTAACCCCCATCCTAAACCTAACCTTAACCTTGATCATAACCTTAACCCTAACGCCAGCTTCAAACTTAATTCTAACCCTAAGTATAACCTCTTGGTTTACCCTAACTATAACCCTAACCTTGATTGTAACTCTGATCCTTACTCGAACCCTAACCTTAACTTTACCTGAAACTGGAGTAATCCCAACCCTAGCTTTAACCTTAACCCCAATCCTAAACCTAACCTCAACCCGGATAATAACCTTAGTTCTAATCCTAACCCCAATCACAATCCTAATCTTAATCCCACCTCAATCCCTGAACCTTGACCCCGATACCAACCTTAATTTGAACTCAAGCCTCAAATCTAACCTTAACCCTAACCCCTTGGGACTCAAAAAGTGGATATCA
>NW_024057762.1:12500-25000 GCF_016432855.1 Salvelinus namaycush | reverse complement strand
GTGTCACTATAAGGTTGAACTTATTCTCATATTGGATCTCCATTGTATTGTTGTCAGGTGTGCTTGACCTCTACTCTAACTGCCCATCCACTTTACTTAGCTCTATTCCACTCTCACCCCTATCTGAACCCTGTACAATGCAACCTGTTACCGGCTATCTTGCCCAGTAACAGTGCAGACCAATCAAAATTACCTCCTCCACCTGGGCTATAAATGCACAGACTAAAGAGGCAGCACTCCTCACAGCTTTACAAGGAGAACAACAGACAGGCTGCATTCTGCTCCATACACCCAACCAGGACTACAATCAAGGCAAGTACATTACATAGCACACTGTACTGTATATGTAGATATATATATATATATACATACACTTTTTACAACTTTTTGCACCCTTTTACTTTAATTTCATTTGGATATATTCTCCTCCCTGCTACCTGATGAAGCCGAGTAAGGCAGAAACGCGTCGTGGCTGGGACTCCTCTAGATCTGTAGTGTTGCTGTAAGGAAGGCAGGTTCCACACAGACGTCGGAGGGGTCTCCTTTTGGCTACTATTTTATTTGTATACTTTTCTTTCCTTAATTGGAGTTTTACACAGCTCTCATACACATGTACACATAGGATGAAGTGGAGTGTGACTTTGCTTGTTATCCCTCACCACTTGTGGGGATATATGTGTATGCTTCTGTATATGTTAAAAATATGTGTATAGCTATTTCCCCTCTTATGTTCATGTTTGTTTGCATGTGTACCCCCACCCCACCTTTGGTCCCAACCCTACAGACAGATAGACACTAACGCTTAGCTATCACACCACAGGGCCCTTTTACCATTAGGTTACCCTAAAAATACATAGGTGACCTTTAGGACCGTTAAAATAGATCTTCAATAGCACTTACCATGACCATGGACTCGTAATTAAAACTTTCCTCTAGCGACTTTACTAGCACTATGGTAGTTAGATAGATAGACACTAACGCTCAGCTATCACACCACAGGGCCCTCCTACCATTAGATTACCCTAAAAATACATAGGTGACCTTTAGGACTGTTAAAATAAATCTTTAATAGCATTTACCATGACCATGGACTCGTAATTAAAACTTTCCTCTAGCGACTTTACTAGCACTATGGGAGTTAGACAGATAGACACTAACGCTTAGCTATCACACCACAGGGCCCTTTTACCATTAGGTTACCCTAAAAATACATAGGTGACCTTTAGGACCGTTAAAATAAATCTTTAATAGCATTTACCATGACCATGGACTCGTAATTAAAACTTTCCTCTAGCGACTTTATTAGCACTATGGGAGTTACCATGACTATGGACTCTCAATAATAATAATACTCTCCTTTAGTTAAAATATTCCCCTTCTTTTTTGGTTTTCTGGACTCAGGGTTGCCATGACCATGGGCCTTGAAGAAAAGAAACAATAAAATAGAACTAATTTAAATAGAACTATTTCAAAAAAAACCTTACCAACCCACCATCCTTCCAAAATACCTCTCATCTACACCCACCAGCACCCCCAACGGACGAGTACCTTTTTTCTCCAACAACTCTGGGGGCCCCGACCTTGGCGACTCACCCGCGGCGTGTGCACCTTAAGCATTAGGCCCGACCATACACCAAGAAAGAAGACCGGAGGAAATGGTATAGACCGGACCCTTCGGGACCCCTTGGGGTCCTGTTGGTAGACCTATCGGCACAACCCTCCCAACCCCGCACAAACAGGAGACTCACGTACCGCGCTGGACGACTATCTACCCCAGTTTAGAACTGGATTGGCAGTATGTCCAGTAGCGCGTGTTTCATCCTTGGGGTTGGGATAACTAAAAGAGGGGCTTTGGGGTTTGGCGCCGCGCCTGGAGTATCGCCTTGGCCGTGTAACCCCTGGGGTGCCCAGATTATGTCTGGCGGAGAATTGGATCCCACTAACTTTCACTGGGGGACCCCTTACCCCGCCGCACTAAGCCTGGACAACCGATCCACACTTTTTTACCTGGACTACGATCATATTCACTGTCTAGGGAGGATATACCTCTGGAAATACTACGATCCTGGAAGGGAGTTATTCCATTGGTCACTATCACCCAAACCACTGAATTACCTGGGACCGAAATGGTAGGGATGGAGCATGGCTATCAACTGTAACTCCTGGCAGACGTACAAAGGCCAGAGGTTGTTTTGCCTGATCCAAAAAACCCCCGATAGACTTCCTGAAACGTAGGACGGAACTCCTAAGGTGGATGTATGACAGCCGTGAAGAGGGCTTGCCTTCTGGGTTCTTATCTGCCCAAACCTATGGGAGTTCAATGACTTACCACTCGACAGGGACACATGGCAACCAACTGAGGTCCGGACCTGCACAAGGTACGCAACTCGACGGTTTTGCCTGATCCTACGTTGAGTATACCCATACGGACCAGCTGGATTGGACTATACATGGGTTGATTCAGAGTTAGGATCCTGGAAGGGAATAACCCCTGAATTACACACATGATTGAAAACATCCAGGACCTAAACTGACGAACACGGAAGTGAATACATAGACAACGTGGAGCTAAGAGAGAAGGATCCGAGGGGGAGTAAACTCCTAGGTTGCACTATGCTTTCCACATCCGTTGACATAGCGAACCTAGACATCTTGACCACACCACTCGATATGGACACATGGCAACCAACCGAGGACCAAACCTGCATAAGGGGCGCAACTCAAGGGATTTTGCCTGATCCTAAATCGAGTCGACAGACCTACCTAAACTTAACCATTCCTAAAACTATACCTTACCCTAACCCTAACCCTAAACTTAACCATTTTACTAACCATACCTAACCTTAACCTTAAAACATTACCCTAACCCTAAACCTAACCCTAAACCACTCTAAAAAATATACCTTACCCTAACCTTAACCCTAAACCTAACCATTTTACTAACCATACCTAACCCTAACCCCCACCCCAAGGACAGACGACTCTTTAACCCTAGTAATGGGTTAATCTACCAGTGGGCTCCATGGGGCCTACAACTTTGGCCGGCCGCGCCCAGACCCCTCCGGACCGCGCGCACATGTGTGGAGTGCACCCCCTCCCTTCCCCCCTCCGGTTTCCACGTGTCAGAGATGGAAGTGGATCAACCGACTCAAAACTAGAAACCAAACACTAGCCGGTCACCGCTGCATTGCCTACCGAGGGATCTGGACGCAGCAAGCCAAGGAAATTTTCATCCCTTAAATTCACTGGGATCATCTTAAATCGGGCTTTTTCTAGGGGTGTTGATTCTCCACCCATCATACTTCTCCAAGGAATGGTTGGATGGTAAAGAGGTTTAAAATTATCTTTATAATTATCGTTAGATTTAATATAACCTAAAATGACCCTACTTTACTCCTGACCCTTGGATGCACATCACCTACTCTACTTTTTTCAACGAAAAGGAATCATCCTTCATCATCACCAAAGACCCCGGATTCTACCACTACACACTACACACTACACACTTCAACATCAAAGACCCTGGATTCTACTACTACACACTTCAACATCAAAGACCCTGGATTCTACCACTACACACTACACACTACACACTTCAACATCAAAGACCCTGGATTCTACCACTACACACTACACACTACACACTTCAACCTGAACGCCTGCAAAGACATCACCTTTTTTAACTAAAGACAAAGATTTTTTTCACCAAAGAACAAGACCTCACCATCCTGACACAGGTGTAAGAGACCTCTACTTACCCTGACGACCGTATTTCCAATTTAGGAGTTAAAATGAACAAATTATAACATAGGCTCACCCCACTCACACCTCTGCACCTTCCTAACACCAATCCTAACCTTAACCTTAGCCCCTAACCTTTACTGCTATCCTAGCCCTAACCCATCTGTGTGTGTGTGTATGTGTATATGTGTCTGTGTCTGACCCTATGTTGTTAACCTTGTCTGTCTCTTATAATGCACTGTGATCCCTATTTTGTGTCTGTCCCTTATAATGTATTGTGATCCCTGCTTTGTCACACTCCACGTGTCATTTATACCATATAACATGTTATAAACCTTGTGTCACTATAAGGTTGAACTTATTCTCATATTGGATCTCCATTGTATTGTTGTCAGGTGTGCTTGACCTCTACTCTAACTGCCCATCCACTTTACTTAGCTCTATTCCACTCTCACCCCTATCTGAACCCTGTACAATGCAACCTGTTACCGGCTATCTTGCCCAGTAACAGTGCAGACCAATCAAAATTACCTCCTCCACCTGGGCTATAAATGCACAGACTAAAGAGGCAGCACTCCTCACAGCTTTACAAGGAGAACAACAGACAGGCTGCATTCTGCTCCATACACCCAACCAGGACTACAATCAAGGCAAGTACATTACATAGCACACTGTACTGTATATGTAGATATATATATATATATACATACACTTTTTACAACTTTTTGCACCCTTTTACTTTAATTTCATTTGGATATATTCTCCTCCCTGCTACCTGATGAAGCCGAGTAAGGCAGAAACGCGTCGTGGCTGGGACTCCTCTAGATCTGTAGTGTTGCTGTAAGGAAGGCAGGTTCCACACAGACGTCGGAGGGGTCTCCTTTTGGCTACTATTTTATTTGTATACTTTTCTTTCCTTAATTGGAGTTTTACACAGCTCTCATACACATGTACACATAGGATGAAGTGGAGTGTGACTTTGCTTGTTATCCCTCACCACTTGTGGGGATATATGTGTATGCTTCTGTATATGTTAAAAATATGTGTATAGCTATTTCCCCTCTTATGTTCATGTTTGTTTGCATGTGTACCCCCACCCCACCTTTGGTCCCAACCCTACAGACAGATAGACACTAACGCTTAGCTATCACACCACAGGGCCCTTTTACCATTAGGTTACCCTAAAAATACATAGGTGACCTTTAGGACCGTTAAAATAGATCTTCAATAGCACTTACCATGACCATGGACTCGTAATTAAAACTTTCCTCTAGCGACTTTACTAGCACTATGGTAGTTAGATAGATAGACACTAACGCTCAGCTATCACACCACAGGGCCCTCCTACCATTAGATTACCCTAAAAATACATAGGTGACCTTTAGGACTGTTAAAATAAATCTTTAATAGCATTTACCATGACCATGGACTCGTAATTAAAACTTTCCTCTAGCGACTTTACTAGCACTATGGGAGTTAGACAGATAGACACTAACGCTTAGCTATCACACCACAGGGCCCTTTTACCATTAGGTTACCCTAAAAATACATAGGTGACCTTTAGGACCGTTAAAATAAATCTTTAATAGCATTTACCATGACCATGGACTCGTAATTAAAACTTTCCTCTAGCGACTTTATTAGCACTATGGGAGTTACCATGACTATGGACTCTCAATAATAATAATACTCTCCTTTAGTTAAAATATTCCCCTTCTTTTTTGGTTTTCTGGACTCAGGGTTGCCATGACCATGGGCCTTGAAGAAAAGAAACAATAAAATAGAACTAATTTAAATAGAACTATTTCAAAAAAAACCTTACCAACCCACCATCCTTCCAAAATACCTCTCATCTACACCCACCAGCACCCCCAACGGACGAGTACCTTTTTTCTCCAACAACTCTGGGGGCCCCGACCTTGGCGACTCACCCGCGGCGTGTGCACCTTAAGCATTAGGCCCGACCATACACCAAGAAAGAAGACCGGAGGAAATGGTATAGACCGGACCCTTCGGGACCCCTTGGGGTCCTGTTGGTAGACCTATCGGCACAACCCTCCCAACCCCGCACAAACAGGAGACTCACGTACCGCGCTGGACGACTATCTACCCCAGTTTAGAACTGGATTGGCAGTATGTCCAGTAGCGCGTGTTTCATCCTTGGGGTTGGGATAACTAAAAGAGGGGCTTTGGGGTTTGGCGCCGCGCCTGGAGTATCGCCTTGGCCGTGTAACCCCTGGGGTGCCCAGATTATGTCTGGCGGAGAATTGGATCCCACTAACTTTCACTGGGGGACCCCTTACCCCGCCGCACTAAGCCTGGACAACCGATCCACACTTTTTTACCTGGACTACGATCATATTCACTGTCTAGGGAGGATATACCTCTGGAAATACTACGATCCTGGAAGGGAGTTATTCCATTGGTCACTATCACCCAAACCACTGAATTACCTGGGACCGAAATGGTAGGGATGGAGCATGGCTATCAACTGTAACTCCTGGCAGACGTACAAAGGCCAGAGGTTGTTTTGCCTGATCCAAAAAAACCCCGATAGACTTCCTGAAACGTAGGACGGAACTCCTAAGGTGGATGTATGACAGCCGTGAAGAGGGCTTGCCTTCTGGGTTCTTATCTGCCCAAACCTATGGGAGTTCAATGACTTACCACTCGACAGGGACACATGGCAACCAACTGAGGTCCGGACCTGCACAAGGTACGCAACTCGACGGTTTTGCCTGATCCTACGTTGAGTATACCCATACGGACCAGCTGGATTGGACTATACATGGGTTGATTCAGAGTTAGGATCCTGGAAGGGAATAACCCCTGAATTACACACATGATTGAAAACATCCAGGACCTAAACTGACGAACACGGAAGTGAATACATAGACAACGTGGAGCTAAGAGAGAAGGATCCGAGGGGGAGTAAACTCCTAGGTTGCACTATGCTTTCCACATCCGTTGACATAGCGAACCTAGACATCTTGACCACACCACTCGATATGGACACATGGCAACCAACCGAGGACCAAACCTGCATAAGGGGCGCAACTCAAGGGATTTTGCCTGATCCTAAATCGAGTCGACAGACCTACCTAAACTTAACCATTCCTAAAACTATACCTTACCCTAACCCTAACCCTAAACTTAACCATTTTACTAACCATACCTAACCTTAACCTTAAAACATTACCCTAACCCTAAACCTAACCCTAAACCACTCTAAAAAATATACCTTACCCTAACCTTAACCCTAAACCTAACCATTTTACTAACCATACCTAACCCTAACCCCCACCCCAAGGACAGACGACTCTTTAACCCTAGTAATGGGTTAATCTACCAGTGGGCTCCATGGGGCCTACAACTTTGGCCGGCCGCGCCCAGACCCCTCCGGACCGCGCGCACATGTGTGGAGTGCACCCCCTCCCTTCCCCCCTCCGGTTTCCACGTGTCAGAGATGGAAGTGGATCAACCGACTCAAAACTAGAAACCAAACACTAGCCGGTCACCGCTGCATTGCCTACCGAGGGATCTGGACGCAGCAAGCCAAGGAAATTTTCATCCCTTAAATTCACTGGGATCATCTTAAATCGGGCTTTTTCTAGGGGTGTTGATTCTCCACCCATCATACTTCTCCAAGGAATGGTTGGATGGTAAAGAGGTTTAAAATTATCTTTATAATTATCGTTAGATTTAATATAACCTAAAATGACCCTACTTTACTCCTGACCCTTGGATGCACATCACCTACTCTACTTTTTTCAACGAAAAGGAATCATCCTTCATCATCACCAAAGACCCCGGATTCTACCACTACACACTACACACTACACACTTCAACATCAAAGACCCTGGATTCTACTACTACACACTTCAACATCAAAGACCCTGGATTCTACCACTACACACTACACACTACACACTTCAACATCAAAGACCCTGGATTCTACCACTACACACTACACACTACACACTTCAACCTGAACGCCTGCAAAGACATCACCTTTTTTAACTAAAGACAAAGATTTTTTTCACCAAAGAACAAGACCTCACCATCCTGACACAGGTGTAAGAGACCTCTACTTACCCTGACGACCGTATTTCCAATTTAGGAGTTAAAATGAACAAATTATAACATAGGCTCACCCCACTCACACCTCTGCACCTTCCTAACACCAATCCTAACCTTAACCTTAGCCCCTAACCTTTACTGCTATCCTAGCCCTAACCCATCTGTGTGTGTGTGTATGTGTATATGTGTCTGTGTCTGACCCTATGTTGTTAACCTTGTCTGTCTCTTATAATGCACTGTGATCCCTATTTTGTGTCTGTCCCTTATAATGTATTGTGATCCCTGCTTTGTCACACTCCACGTGTCATTTATACCATATAACATGTTATAAACCTTGTGTCACTATAAGGTTGAACTTATTCTCATATTGGATCTCCATTGTATTGTTGTCAGGTGTGCTTGACCTCTACTCTAACTGCCCATCCACTTTACTTAGCTCTATTCCACTCTCACCCCTATCTGAACCCTGTACAATGCAACCTGTTACCGGCTATCTTGCCCAGTAACAGTGCAGACCAATCAAAATTACCTCCTCCACCTGGGCTATAAATGCACAGACTAAAGAGGCAGCACTCCTCACAGCTTTACAAGGAGAACAACAGACAGGCTGCATTCTGCTCCATACACCCAACCAGGACTACAATCAAGGCAAGTACATTACATAGCACACTGTACTGTATATGTAGATATATATATATATATACATACACTTTTTACAACTTTTTGCACCCTTTTACTTTAATTTCATTTGGATATATTCTCCTCCCTGCTACCTGATGAAGCCGAGTAAGGCAGAAACGCGTCGTGGCTGGGACTCCTCTAGATCTGTAGTGTTGCTGTAAGGAAGGCAGGTTCCACACAGACGTCGGAGGGGTCTCCTTTTGGCTACTATTTTATTTGTATACTTTTCTTTCCTTAATTGGAGTTTTACACAGCTCTCATACACATGTACACATAGGATGAAGTGGAGTGTGACTTTGCTTGTTATCCCTCACCACTTGTGGGGATATATGTGTATGCTTCTGTATATGTTAAAAATATGTGTATAGCTATTTCCCCTCTTATGTTCATGTTTGTTTGCATGTGTACCCCCACCCCACCTTTGGTCCCAACCCTACAGACAGATAGACACTAACGCTTAGCTATCACACCACAGGGCCCTTTTACCATTAGGTTACCCTAAAAATACATAGGTGACCTTTAGGACCGTTAAAATAGATCTTCAATAGCACTTACCATGACCATGGACTCGTAATTAAAACTTTCCTCTAGCGACTTTACTAGCACTATGGTAGTTAGATAGATAGACACTAACGCTCAGCTATCACACCACAGGGCCCTCCTACCATTAGATTACCCTAAAAATACATAGGTGACCTTTAGGACTGTTAAAATAAATCTTTAATAGCATTTACCATGACCATGGACTCGTAATTAAAACTTTCCTCTAGCGACTTTACTAGCACTATGGGAGTTAGACAGATAGACACTAACGCTTAGCTATCACACCACAGGGCCCTTTTACCATTAGGTTACCCTAAAAATACATAGGTGACCTTTAGGACCGTTAAAATAAATCTTTAATAGCATTTACCATGACCATGGACTCGTAATTAAAACTTTCCTCTAGCGACTTTATTAGCACTATGGGAGTTACCATGACTATGGACTCTCAATAATAATAATACTCTCCTTTAGTTAAAATATTCCCCTTCTTTTTTGGTTTTCTGGACTCAGGGTTGCCATGACCATGGGCCTTGAAGAAAAGAAACAATAAAATAGAACTAATTTAAATAGAACTATTTCAAAAAAAACCTTACCAACCCACCATCCTTCCAAAATACCTCTCATCTACACCCACCAGCACCCCCAACGGACGAGTACCTTTTTTCTCCAACAACTCTGGGGGCCCCGACCTTGGCGACTCACCCGCGGCGTGTGCACCTTAAGCATTAGGCCCGACCATACACCAAGAAAGAAGACCGGAGGAAATGGTATAGACCGGACCCTTCGGGACCCCTTGGGGTCCTGTTGGTAGACCTATCGGCACAACCCTCCCAACCCCGCACAAACAGGAGACTCACGTACCGCGCTGGACGACTATCTACCCCAGTTTAGAACTGGATTGGCAGTATGTCCAGTAGCGCGTGTTTCATCCTTGGGGTTGGGATAACTAAAAGAGGGGCTTTGGGGTTTGGCGCCGCGCCTGGAGTATCGCCTTGGCCGTGTAACCCCTGGGGTGCCCAGATTATGTCTGGCGGAGAATTGGATCCCACTAACTTTCACTGGGGGACCCCTTACCCCGCCGCACTAAGCCTGGACAACCGATCCACACTTTTTTACCTGGACTACGATCATATTCACTGTCTAGGGAGGATATACCTCTGGAAATACTACGATCCTGGAAGGGAGTTATTCCATTGGTCACTATCACCCAAACCACTGAATTACCTGGGACCGAAATGGTAGGGATGGAGCATGGCTATCAACTGTAACTCCTGGCAGACGTACAAAGGCCAGAGGTTGTTTTGCCTGATCCAAAAAAACCCCGATAGACTTCCTGAAACGTAGGACGGAACTCCTAAGGTGGATGTATGACAGCCGTGAAGAGGGCTTGCCTTCTGGGTTCTTATCTGCCCAAACCTATGGGAGTTCAATGACTTACCACTCGACAGGGACACATGGCAACCAACTGAGGTCCGGACCTGCACAAGGTACGCAACTCGACGGTTTTGCCTGATCCTACGTTGAGTATACCCATACGGACCAGCTGGATTGGACTATACATGGGTTGATTCAGAGTTAGGATCCTGGAAGGGAATAACCCCTGAATTACACACATGATTGAAAACATCCAGGACCTAAACTGACGAACACGGAAGTGAATACATAGACAACGTGGAGCTAAGAGAGAAGGATCCGAGGGGGAGTAAACTCCTAGGTTGCACTATGCTTTCCACATCCGTTGACATAGCGAACCTAGACATCTTGACCACACCACTCGATATGGACACATGGCAACCAACCGAGGACCAAACCTGCATAAGGGGCGCAACTCAAGGGATTTTGCCTGATCCTAAATCGAGTCGACAGACCTACCTAAACTTAACCATTCCTAAAACTATACCTTACCCTAACCCTAACCCTAAACTTAACCATTTTACTAACCATACCTAACCTTAACCTTAAAACATTACCCTAACCCTAAACCTAACCCTAAACCACTCTAAAAAATATACCTTACCCTAACCTTAACCCTAAACCTAACCATTTTACTAACCATACCTAACCCTAACCCCCACCCCAAGGACAGACGACTCTTTAACCCTAGTAATGGGTTAATCTACCAGTGGGCTCCATGGGGCCTACAACTTTGGCCGGCCGCGCCCAGACCCCTCCGGACCGCGCGCACATGTGTGGAGTGCACCCCCTCCCTTCCCCCCTCCGGTTTCCACGTGTCAGAGATGGAAGTGGATCAACCGACTCAAAACTAGAAACCTAACCCTAACCCTAACCCTAACCCTAACCCTAACCCCTAACCCCTAACCCTAACCCTAACCCTAACCCTAACCCTAACCCTAACCCTAACCCTAACCCTAACCCTAACCCTAACCCTAACCCTAACCCTAACCCTAACAAGGTCGTTGTTAATGCCAGAATGCCGTAATGCCTAGGGCTATACACATTAAATACTATGCCGGGCTAGAGGCACTTTGACTGGGATACAATTACGTGTGCACTGCCCATGGAGCCACTTGGCACTTCCATAAGTGTCATAGAATGGTAATTGCATAGGATTTCATGAAATACTATGCCGGGCTAGAACGGAATGGTAATTGCATAGGATTTCAAGAAATACTATGCCGGGCTAGAACATCATTCCCGAACCACCTGTGAGTGTCCACATGATGGCAACATTGGATAGGGTAAGCTAGAAGCACTTAGGATTTCAGGGCTATACACATTAAATACTATGCCGGGCTAGAGGCACTTTGACCGGGATACAATTTTGTGGGTAATTGCATAGGATTTCAGGGGTATACACATTAAATACTATGCCGGGCAAGAGGCACTTTGACTGGGGTAACATTATGTGTGCACTGCCCCCCTGGAGCCCTGTGGCACTTGGCACTTGGCACTTGGCATTTGGCACTTGGCACTTCCATAAGTGCCATAGAATGGTAATTGCATAGGATTTCAGGGGTATACACATTAAATACTATGCCGGGCTAGAGGCACTTTAACTGGGATACAATTTTAAAAATTCCCGCACCATCTGGATTTGTCCACAAGATGGCATCATTGGATAGGGTAAGCTGATTTTAGGCATTGGGGCCTGGGAACACAATGTACATCAATGGCAGGGCTTTGCTGAAGATTGATGGGGAAATGGTGATGGGAAAATGGGCCAAAAAAAAGGGGGACAGAGCAGCCAACCTCCAAAGAGGCTGACTGCTCTGCCCCCCTTAAGGACAGTGGAACTACGGACCTCCAGGGCTATAGGCCTTCACTCACTATCCGGGTCAACATACATGTCTACGGACGTGAGAGTACAGCTTACCCCCTGGAGATACGGACCTCCAGGGCTATAGGCCTTCACTCACTACCCGGGTCAACATACATGTCTACGGACGTGAGAGTACAGCTTACCCCCTGGAGATACGGACCTCCAGGGCTA
>NW_024057761.1:46773-88966 GCF_016432855.1 Salvelinus namaycush | reverse complement strand
TCTCTCTCTCTCTCTCCTCTCTCTCTCTCTCTCTCTCTCTCTCTCTCTCTCTCTCTCTCTCTCTCTCTCTCTCTCTCTCTCTCTCTCTCTCTCTCTCTCTCTCTCTCTCTCTCTCTCTCTCTCTCTCTCTCTCTCTCTCTCTCTCTCTCTCTCTCTCTCTCTCTCTCTCTCTCTCTCTCTCTCTCTCTCTCTCTCTCTCTCTCTCTCTCTCTCTCTCTCTCTCTCTCTCTCTCTCTCTCTCTCTCTCTCTCTCTCTCTCTCTCTCTCTCTCTCTCTCTCTCAACTTAGAGGCTAATGGAAAAACAGTAGGCCTAGTATATCTGTGTAGGAAAAGCTGAGATGCTATCTTCCTCTCCCTTATCTGTATTAATTCAGGTTCCAAAACAACACCTGTGATTAAACACAGTGCTAGTGACCAAGTCCTTGGTTTGTTCCAGGAGAATAATATGGCAGCCTATCTATCTTTATCTGTCGCCAGGCCTTATTCAATTTGTTAAGTTCTGAACAGAAACGGGGAATGAATGGCAGCTGTGTAATAGACTGTACATGCAGTACCTGATATTAAAATGTGCAAATATCATTTTACCAAACAGGAGTAAAATAATATTTGGTGTCCTGATGAGCTCAAGATCAGCCACTAAAAGGCAGCGTTGTGTTAAATTATGTTCCTTTCTAGATGAATTAGCCCATTAGATTGTGATTGTGTTCATATTGCACACTGAGTCTCTCTATATCAACATGGGCAGGTCATTACAGTTTTTCTCAGTCGCTTTGGTGCATTTCTTAGATCAAAAGTGCAATTCTTGATACTACTTGTACAAATTCCAAATCATCTAGTCACTTGTGCACATCATTAAAGCAATTTCTTATTCCTTTGAACAAATTGCAATTGATAATGTACAAGTGTCAGCTTTTTTCCACATTATCAATTGCTCATGTCATGTTGATCAAAATATAGTAGATGGTTCTCTGTTGAATAGTCTTACCCCTCAAAACATCTAGGCATTAGTTCCTTGCATAAGCCATTACATGCAAAATTGTTGAACTATTTGTCATAAACTGTCAAGCATAGTTTTACACATTTCTATTAGACCTTTTGTACAAAAACGTGAATTGATGAATCGTGCAGGTGAAATTGACCCTCACTCATGAAGGAATGTAAAGTGTTAGTTCAACCAACAATCAACCAGTTGTCTAAATTGCTCAAAGGTGCATCTCATGAAGAATCAATTGGCAAGCATATATAGACAGACCACAACACAGAGTTGCAATTTTCCAATAATGGATGGACCAGGAAACGAACAGGGTCAACAGCCAAGAGGAGGAGGAAGAGGAGCAAGGATGCGTGGTGGAAGGCAAAACAGAGGCAGAGGCAGAAGAGGACATAGGTGCATATCTGATGACATAAGGGCCACTATTGTAGACCATGTTGTCAATCATCGCCTTACAATGGCTGAGGCGGGTCGAAGGGTGCAGCCGAATATTGGGAGATCAACCGTGTCCTCAATAGTTCAAACGTTTCGAAGAGAGAACAGGTATGTCCACCAATGTACAGTGCACTGTTACTGTATTAAAGCAGTATACTGTATACTTCCTACAATGCTTCATATTACAGTAGTCCACTTGTATTTCACAGCATACAGAAATATACTCTATACAGATACATACTGCACCTTACATGCACCCACCTGTATGTTTTACAGTAAAATGTGTGTTCGCATAGTTTTTGTCGATGTGAAAGTGTGCGATGCATCACTGCATTTTTCCCCACATAGGACTGCAAGATTACCTCAAACCGGTGGCAGAGGACGCCTTTTCACACCTCAACAGGAGGAGGCTATTTGCACCATGGTCCGAGCAAACAATGCCATGAGACTCAGGGAAATACAAAGGACCATTATAGAAGACAAGGATGTCTTTGAAAACATCCATACGGTTAGCATCTCAACCATCGACAGGGTGCTGCATAGAAACCAGACGAGTATGAAACAGCTGTACCGTGTACCATTCCAAAGGAATGAGGACAGAGTTAAGGAGCTACGGTACCAGTATGTACAGGTAAACATATATCTATGTAACTACTTTACAGCAACATGTTATAGTGATACATAGTACAGTAAGCATAAACTGCACACATTTCCATTGCTGTGGAAGGAACATGTAAAATATGTACATTTTATGTCACTCTTCCTTCCCAAAACAAATTCAACTGTGTGTTCTGGGATATAGCGTATAATGGAGTTGGAATCAAGTGAACCCTCTCACAACTTTGTATACGTGGATGAGGCTGGCTTCAACCTGACCAAATGCAGAAGGCGGGGTCGGAATATCATCGGTCACAGAGCTACTGTGGATTTGCCAGGCCAACGGGGAGGAAATATCAGCATGTGTGCTGCTATTTCGGAGCACGGTGTCCTAACCCATATCCCCCTTATAGGGCCATACAACACCCAGCATCTACTCAACTTTTAGAGACTCTCTACAGGGCTCTCATCCCTGATGATGAGAGGGGTCTGTTTAGAGAGGATTTGCCAAAGTATGTGGTCATTTGTGATAATGTGAGTTTCCATCGATCAAACATCATAAGGCAATGGTTTGTGACCCACCCGAGGATGCTCATAGAATTCCTCCCACCTTATTCACCATTCCAATTGAGGAGTTATTTTCAGCATGGAGGTGGAAGGTGTACGATCGTCAGCCACACACACAGATGACCCTGCTGGCTGCAATGGATGCAGCGTGTGAGGACATCGCAGTAGACGCCTGCAGAGGATGGATAAGGCATTCCAAAAGATTCTTTCCACGTTGCATTGGAAGGGAAAATATCCGGTGTGATGTGGATGAGAATATGTGGGCCGACAGACAGGAACGTCTGGATGTGTAGAGACAGCACAACAGACAGGAACGTCTGGATGTGTAGAGACAGCACGACAGACAGGAACGTCTGGATGTGTAGAGACAGCACAACAGACAGGAACGTCTGGATGTGTAGAGACAGCACAACAGACAGGAACGTCTGGATGTGTAGAGACAGCACAACAGACAGGAACGTCTGGATGTGTAGAGACAGCACAACAGACAGGAACGTCTGGATGTGTAGAGACAGCACAACAGACAGGAACGTCTGGATGTGTAGAGACAGCACAACAGACAGGAACGTCTGGATGTGTAGAGACAGCACAACAGACAGGAACGTCTGGATGTGTAGAGACAGCACAACAGACAGGAACGTCTGGATGTGTAGAGACAGCACAACAGACAGGAACGTCTGGATGTGTAGAGACAGCACAACAGACAGGAACGTCTGGATGTGTAGAGACAGCACAACAGACAGGAACGTCTGGATGTGTAGAGACAGCACGACAGACAGGAACGTCTGGATGTGTAGAGACAGCACGACAGTGCTGCGGGCAAAGTTGTGCCTTAGGGGTGGTTTCCTGTGTTGCTTTCTAATTTAGTTTTTTTTCCTTTGTGCCCTTTGGGTTGTCCAGTCTCTTTCAATCAATAACCCACATACAGTAATATGTAAATAGCACTGTTGAAATTGATATATGCCATAGAAGTGGAGCCTTGTGCATTTTCAATACAGTAACTGTCATCCAAACTGTAGCCTAAGTTTACATCAGGTAATACTGTCAAAGGACACAGTTACATTGACAACATGCCTAAACATTTTGACGACCTTGTTCGTGAACAATGACTCAATGACTTATCATTCTGATGACACTGACATGATCATTGGTATGAATATTTACTTTTGACAGATGTACTAAGGGTTTTTAGTGACTGACTCGCTTTAGAAACATATCTATTGTATATTGCAGTTTGTACAAATTGTTCTGAGAAATGCACTTATTATTTTGCACATGTTAGGGATGATGTGAAAAATGCACCAAAGCGACTGAGAAAAACTGTAAGAGACAACCCTGTACAGCCTCAGGTCCAGTCTCAGACCAGGATCTTCCCAGAAGCTACTGCATCTGGTTAATTAAACTCAGTCTCAGACCAGGATCTTTCCAGAAGCTACTGCATGTTGTTAATTAAACTCAGTCTCAGACCAGGATCTTTCCAGAAGCTACTGCATCTGGTTAATTAAACTCAGTCTCAGACCAGGATCTTTCCAGAAGCTACTGCATCTTGTTAATTAAACTCAGTCTCAGACCAGGATCTTTCCAGAAGCTACAGCATGTTGTTAATTAAACTCAGTCTCAGTCCAGGATCTTTCCAGAAGCTACTGCATCTGGTTAATTAAACTCAGTCTCAGACCAGGATCTTTCCAGAAGCTACTGCATCTTGTTAATTAAACTCAGTCTCAGACCAGAACCTGGTCTAGGGTAGGCTATGGGATACAGGGGGTTGGAAGGGGGATATAGGGGGTGGAAGGGGATACAGGTAGTGGAAGTGGGTGGAAGGCGGATACAGGGGGTGGAAGTGAGATAGAGCGGGTGGAATGGGGTATAAAGGAGGATAAAGGGGGTTGAAAGGGGGGATACAGGGGTGGAAGGGGTGGAAGTGTGATACAGGAGGATACAGGGGTTGGAAAGGGGATGAAAGTGGGATACAGGGGTTGGAAAGGGGATGGAAGTGGGATACAGGGGTTGGAAAGGGGTGGAAGTGGGATACAGGGATTGGAAAGGGGTGGGATACAGGGGTTGGAAAGGGATGGAAGTGGGATACAGGGATTGGAAAGGGGTGGAAGTGGGATACAGGGGTTGGAAAGGGGTGGAAGTGGGATACAGGGATGGAAAGGGGATGGAAGTGGCATACAGGGGTTGGAAAGGGGATGGAAGTGGGATACAGGGGTTGGAAAGGGATGGAAGTGGGATACAGGGGTTGGAAAGGGGTGGAAGTGGGATACAGGGATTGGAAAGGGGTGGAAGTGGGATACAGGGGTGGAAGGGGTGGAAGTGGCATACAGGGGTTGGAAAGGGGATGGAAGTGGGATACAGGGGTTGGAAAGGGATGGAAGTGGGATACAGGGGTTGGAAAGGGATGGAAGTGGGATACAGGGATTGGAAAGGGGTGGAAGTGGGATACAGGGGTTGGAAAGGGGTGGAAGTGGGATGCAGGGGTTGGAAAGGGGTGGAAGTGGGATGCAGGGGTTGGAAAGGGGTGGAAGTGGGATACAGGGGTTGGAAAGGGGTGGAAGTGGGATACAGGGATTGGAAAGGGATGGAAGTGGGATACAGGGGTTGGAAAGGGGTGGAAGTGGGATACAGGGATGGAAAGGGGATGGAAGTGGGATACAGGGATTGGAAAGGGGTGGAAGTGGGATACAGGGGTTGGAAAGGGGTGGAAGTGGGATACAGGGGTTGGAAAGGGATGGAAGTGGGATACAGGGATTGGAAAGGGGTGGAAGTGGGATACAGGGGTTGGAAAGGGATGGAAGTGGGATACAGGGATTGGAAAGGGGTGGAAGTGGGATACAGGGGTTGGAAAGGGATGGAAGTGGGATACAGGGGTTGGAAAGGGATGGAAGTGGGATACAGGGATTGGAAAGGGGTGGAAGTGGGATACAGGGGTTGGAAAGGGGTGGAAGTGGGATGCAGGGGTTGGAAAGGGGTGGAAGTGGGATACAGGGGTTGGAAAGGGGATGGAAGTGGGATACAGGGGTGGAAGGGGTGGAAGTGGGATACAGGGGTGGAAGGGGTGGAAGTGGGATACAGGGGTTGGAAAGGGGATGGAAGTGGGATACAGGGGTTGGAAAGGGGATGGAAGTGGGATACAGGAGGATAAAGGGGGTTAAAAGGGGACGAAGGGTTGATACAGGGATTGGAAGGGGATGGAAGGGGCATAAAGGGGTTGGAGAGGGGTGGAAGGGTGAAACAGGTTGTGGAAGGGGGATGGAGCGGGTGGAGGGTCTGGAAAGGAGATACAGGGGTCGAAAGGGGTAGAAGGAGGATACAAGAGGTGGAAAGGGGTGTAAGAGGGGCACAAGGGGTGAAAGGGGGATACAGTCTTGGAATGGGGATTACAGGAGGATACAGGGAGACGAAGGGGGATACCGGTGGTGGAACATAATTGAAGGGGTATACAGGGGGTGGAAGGGGGATACAGGGGGGTACAGGGGGAGGAATGGGGATGCAGGTGGTGGAAAGTAATGGAAGGGGTATACAGGAGGTTCAGGGGTGGAAGGGGTAGAAGGGGTGTGTGTCTATTTTTCAAACTGCTGGTGCGCAATGTCTAATATTAAAGAAGTCTCGAGGTATTGCTCGCCTGAGGTAGAGTACCTCATGATAAGCTGTTGACCACACTATCTACCAAGAGGGGTTTCATCTATATTTTTTGTATATTTATACGATATATACGTATATATATATATATATCTATTTAACAAACAGACGCCGGCACTAACACCGCACTCAACAAACTGTATAAGGCCATAACCAAACAAGAAAATGCTCATCGAAAAGCGGCACCCCTAGTGGCCAGGGACTTAAATGGAGGCAAACTTAAATCCGTTTTACCTCATTTATAACAGCATGTAATCTCTGTACCAGAGGAAAACAATTCTAGACCACCTTTACTCCACACGGAGACACGTACATAGCTCTCCCTTGCCCTCCATTTGGAAAATCTGACCATAATTCTATCCTCCTGATTCCTGCTTACAAGCAAATACTAAAGCAGGAAGTACCAGTGACTCGCTAAATGCGGAAGTGGTCAGATGATGCGGATGCTACAGGACTGTAATATGTTCCCGGGATTCATCCAATGCCATTGAGGAGTACACCACCTTAGTCAACGGCTTAATCAATAAGTGCATCGACGATGTCATCCCCACAGTGATAGTGCATACAAATCCCAACCAGAAGCAACAGATTAAAGGCAACATCCGCACCGAGCTAAAGCTAGCGCTTTCAATGTGCGTGACACTAATCCAGACGCTTCTAAGAAATCCTGCTATGCCCTCAGACGAACCATCAAACAGGCAAAGCGTCGATACAGGATTAAGATTGAATCCTACTACACCGGCTCTGATGCACGTCGGATGTGGCAGGGCTTGCAAACTATTACAGACTACAAAGGGAGCCCCAACCGCGAGCTGCCAAGTGATGCAAGCCTACCAGATGATGCTTCCAGGCAAGCAATACCAAAACATGCATGAGAGCACCAGCTGTTATGGACGACTGTGTGATTATACTCTCCGTAGCCGATGTGAGCAAGACCTTTAATACTTCATCACCATCCCTGATCCGGGACCCCATCAGTAAAAAAGCTGACTAGCATAGCCTAGCATAGCGCCACAAGTAAATACTAGCATATAAATATCATGAAATCACAAGTCCAATACAGCATCGAAAGATACACATCTTGTGAATCCAGCCATCATTTCCGATTTTTAAAATGTTTTACAGCGAAAACACAATATGTATTTCTATTAGCTAACCACAATAGCAAAAGACTCAACCGCATATTTTCACCATTTTTTTACCGCATAGGTAGCTATCACAAAACCGACCAAATAGAGATATAATTAGTCACTAACCAAGAAACAACTTCATCAGATGACAGTCTTATAACATGTTATACAATAAATCTATGTTTTGTTCGAAAATGTGCATATTTGAGGTATAAATCATAGTTTTACATTGCAGCTACAATCACAAATAGCACCGAAGCAGCAAGAATAATTACAGAGAGCAACGTGAAATACCTAAATACTCATCATAAAACATTTATGAAAAATACATGGTGTACAGCAAATGAAAGATAAACATCTTGTGAATCCAGCCAATATTTCAGATTTTTTAAGTGTTTTACAGCGAAAACACAATATAGCATTATATTAGCTTACCACAATAGCCAAACACACAACCGCATTCATTCACCGCAAAGGTAGCGATCGCAAAAAACCAGCAAAAGATATAAAATTAATCACTAACCTTGACCAACTTCATCAGATGACAGTCCTATAACTGTTATGCTGGTGAATGAGGACCCAAAAGCGACTTAATAGAAACCGAGTCTTTATTCCAGTCTTTAACAAACAATGATACTCCTGGATATTATCCTAGGTAAATCCAAAACAGGAAACTGAAATCCTCTCGTCAGTAGAGAGGAACGACTGGAGACGCGACCACAGACTGCAGGTCGCTTCAGGAAGGCACAGGCCGTAGCTGACATAGACACCTGCTCACACGCAGCATCTGAAGAAGGCAAAAACACGACAGGGCGGAACAAGGACACAGAACAGCAAACATCAAACAAGAATCCGACAAGGACAGAAGCGGAAAACAGAGGGAGAAATAGGGACTCTAATCAGAGGGCAAAATAGGGGACAGGTGTGAAAGAGTAAATGAGGTAGTTAGGAGAATGAGAAACAGCTGGGAGCAGGAACGGAACGATAGAGAGAGAGAGCGAGAGAGGGAGAGAGGGAGGGGGAGAGAGAGGGATAGAAAGAGGGAAAGAACCTAATAAGACCAGCAGAGGGAAGCACAGGGACAAGACATGATGATCAAAGACAAAACATGACAGTACCCCCCCACTCACCGAGCGCCTCCTGGCGCACTCGAGGAGGAACCCTGGCGGCAACGAAGGAAATCATCAATCAACGAACGGTCCAGCACGTCCCGAGATGGAACCCAACTCCTCTCCTCAGGACCGTAACCCTCCCAATCCACTAAGTACTGGTGACCACGTCCCCGAGAACGCATGTCCATGATCTTCCGTACCTTGTAAATAGGTGCGCCCTCGACAAGGACGGGGGGGGGGGAGGGAAGACGAACGGGGGCGCGAAGAAAAGGCTTGACACAGGAGACATGGAAGACAGGGTGGACGCGACGAAGATGTCGCGGAAGAAGCAGTCGCACAGCGACAGGATTGACGACCTGAGAGACACGGAACGGACCAATGAACCGCGGAGTCAACTTGCGAGAAGCTGTCGTAAGGGGAAGGTTACGAGTGGAAAGCCACACTCTCTGACCGCGACAATACCTAGGACTCTTAATCCTACGTTTATTGGCGGCTCTCACAGTCTGCGCCCTGTAACGGCAAAGTGCAGACCTGACCCTCCTCCAGGTGCGCTCACAACGTTGGACAAAAGCCTGAGCGGAGGGAACGCTGGACTCGGCGAGCTGGGACGAGAACAGAGGAGGCTGGTACCCAAGACTACTCTGAAACGGAGATAGCCCGGTAGCAGACGAAGGAAGCGAGTTGTGAGCGTACTCAGCCCAGGGGAGCTGTTCTGCCCAAGACGCAGGGTTTCGAAACGAAAGGCTGCGTAATATGCGACCAATCGACTGATTGGCCCTTTCTGCTTGACCGTTAGACTGGGGATGAAACCCGGAAGAGAGACTGACGGAAGCACCAATCAAACGACAGAACTCCCTCCAAAACTGTGACGTGAATTGCGGGCCTCTGTCTGAAACGGCGTCTAACGGGAGGCCATGAATTCTGAACACATTCTCAATGATGATTTGTGCCGTCTCCTTAGCGGAAGGAAGCTTAGCGAGGGGAATGAAATGTGCCGCCTTAGAGAACCTATCGATAACCGTAAGAATCACAGTCTTCCCCGCAGACGAAGGCAGACCGGTAATAAAGTCTAAGGCGATGTGAGACCATGGTCGAGAAGGAATGGGAAGCGGTCTGAGACGACCGGCAGGAGGAGAGTTACCTGACTTAGTCTGCGCGCAGTCCGAACAAGCAGCCACGAAACGGCGCGTGTCCCGCTCCTGAGTAGGCCACCAAAACCGCTGGCGAATAGAAGCAAGCGTACCCCGAACGCCGGGGTGGCCAGCTAACTTGGCAGAGTGAGCCCACTGAAGAACAGCCAGACGAGTAGAGACAGGAACGAACAGAAGGTTACTAGGACAAGCGCGCGGCGACGCAGTGTGAGTGAGTGCTTGCTTTACCTGTCTCTCAATTCCCCAGACAGTCAACCCGACAACACGCCCTTCAGGGAGAATCCCCTCGGGGTCGGTAGAAGCCACAGAAGAACTAAAGAGACGGGATAAGGCATCAGGCTTGGTGTTCTTATTTCCCGGGCGATAGGAAATCACGAACTCGAAACGAGCGAAAAACAACGCCCAACGAGCTTGACGTGCATTAAGTCGTTTGGCAGAACGGATGTACTCAAGGTTCTTATGGTCAGTCCAAACGACAAAAGGGACGGTCGCCCCCTCCAACCACTGTCGCCATTCGCCTATGGCTAAGCGGATGGCGAGCAGTTCGCGGTTACCCACATCATAGTTGCGTTCCGATGGCGACAGGCGATGAGAAAAGTAAGCGCAAGGATGGACCTTATCGTCAGAATGGAAGCGCTGGGACAGAATGGCTCCCACGCCCACCTCTGAAGCGTCAACCTCGACAATGAATTGTTTAGTGACGTCAGGAGTAACAAGGATAGGGGCGGAAGTAAAACGCTTCTTGAGGAGATCAAAAGCTCCCTGGGCGGAACCGGACCACTTAAAGCAAGTCTTGACAGAAGTCAGAGCTGTGAGAGGGGCAGCCACCTGACCGAAATTACGAATGAAACGCCGATAGAAATTAGCGAAACCGAGAAAGCGCTGCAACTCGACACGTGACTTAGGAACGGGCCAATCGCTGACAGCCTGGACCTTAGCGGGATCCATCTGAATGCCTTCAGCGGAAATAACAGAACCGAGAAATGTGACAGAGGAGACATGAAAGGCGCACTTCTCAGCCTTCACGTAGAGACAATTCTCTAAAAGGCGCTGGAGTACACGTCGAACGTGCTGAACATGAATCTCGAGTGACGGTGAAAAAATCAGGATATCGTCAAGGTAAACGAAAACAAAGATGTTCAGCATGTCTCTCAGTACATCATTAACTAATGCCTGAAAGACAGCTGGAGCATTAGCGAGACCGAACGGCAGAACCCGGTATTCAAAATGCCCTAACGGAGTGTTAAACGCCGTTTTCCACTCGTCCCCCTCTCTGATGCGCACGAGATGGTAAGCGTTACGAAGGTCCAACTTAGTAAAGAACCTGGCTCCCTGCAGAATCTCGAAGGCTGACGACATAAGGGGAAGCGGATAACGATTCTTAACCGTTATGTCATTCAGCCCTCGATAATCCACGCAGGGGCGCAGAGTACCGTCCTTCTTCTTAACAAAAAAAAACCCCGCTCCGGCGGGAGAGGAAGAAGGCACCACGGTACCGGCGTCGAGAGAAACAGACAGATAATCCTCGAGAGCCTTACGTTCGGGAGCCGACAGAGAGTATAGTCTACCCCGAGGGGGAGTGGTCCCCGGAAGGAGATCAATACAACAATCATACGACCGGTGAGGAGGAAGAGAGTTGGCTCTGGACCGACTGAAGACCGTGCGCAGATCATGATATTCCTCCGGCACTCCTGTCAAATCACCAGGTTCCTCCTGAGAAGAGGGGACAGAAGAAACAGGAGGGATAGCAGACATTAAACACTTCACATGACAAGAAACGTTCCAGGATAGGATAGAATTACTAGACCAATTAATAGAAGGATTATGACATACTAGCCAGGGATGACCCAAAACAACAGGTGTAAAAGGTGAACGAAAAATCAAAAAGGAAATGGTCTCACTGTGGTTACCAGATACTGTGAGGGTTAAAGGTAGTGTCTCACATCTGATACTGGGGAGAGGACTACCATCTAAGGCGAACATGGGCGTGGGCTTCCCTAACTGTCTGAGAGGAATGTCATGTTTCCGAGCCCATGCTTCGTCCATAAAACAACCCTCAGCCCCAGAGTCTATCAAGGCACTGCAGGAAGCAGCCGAACCGGTCCAGCGTAGATGGACCGACAAGGTAGTACAGGATCTTGATGGAGAGACCTGAGTAGTAGCGCTCACCAGTAGCCCTCCGCTTACTGATGAGCTCTGGCCTTTTACTGGACATGACATGACAAAATGTCCAGCAGAACCGCAATAGAGGCAAAGGCGGTTGGTGATTCTCCGTTCCCTCTCCTTAGTCGAGATGCGAATACCTCCCAGCTGCATGGGCTCAGTCTCTGAGCCGGTGGGAGGAGATGGTTGAGATGCGGAGAGGGGGAACACCGTTAACGCGAGCTCTCTTCCACGAGCTCGGTGACGAAGATCTACCCGTCGTTCTATGCGGATGGCGAGTGCAATCAAAGAGTCCACGCTGGAAGGAACCTCCCGGGAGAGAATCTCATCCTTAACCTCAGCGTGGAGTCCCTCCAGAAAACGAGCGAGCAACGCCGGCTCGTTCCAGTCACTGGATGCAGCAAGAGTGCGAAACTCTATAGAGTAATCCGTTATGGATCGATCACCTTGACATAGGGAAGCCAGGGCCCTGGAAGCCTCCTTCCCAAAAACTGAACGATCAAAAACCCGTATCATCTCCTCTTTAAAGTTCTGATAAACGTTAGAACACTCAGCCCTTGCCTCCCAGATAGCTGTGCCCCACTCCCGAGCCCGACCAGTAAGGAGTGATATGACGTAAGCGATCCGAGCTCTCTCTCTTGAGTATGTGTTGGGCTGGAGAGAGAACACAATATCACACTGGGTGAGAAAGGAGCGACACTCAGTGGGCTGCCCAGAGTAACATGGTGGGTTATTAACCCTAGGTTCCGGAGACTCGGAAGACCAGGAAGTAGCTGGTGGCACGAGACGAAGACTCTGAAACTGTCCTGAGAGATTGGAGACCTGAGCGGACAGGGTCTCAACGGCATGACGAGCAGCACACAATTCCTGCTCGTGTCTGCCGAGCATTGCTCCCTGGATCTCGACGGCAGTGTTGCGAAAATCCGTAGTCGCTGGGTCCATTCTTGGTCGGATTCTTCTGTTATGCTGGTGAATGAGGACCCAAAAGCGACTTAATAGAAACCGAGTCTTTATTCCAGTCTTTAACAAACAATGATACTCCTGGATATTATCCTAGGTAAATCCAAAACAGGAAACTGAAATCCTCTCGTCAGTAGAGAGGAACGACTGGAGACGCGACCACAGACTGCAGGTCGCTTCAGGAAGGCACAGGCCGTAGCTGACATAGACACCTGCTCACACGCAGCATCTGAAGAAGGCAAAAACACGACAGGGCGGAACAAGGACACAGAACAGCAAACATCAAACAAGAATCCGACAAGGACAGAAGCGGAAAACAGAGGGAGAAATAGGGACTCTAATCAGAGGGCAAAATAGGGGACAGGTGTGAAAGAGTAAATGAGGTAGTTAGGAGAATGAGAAACAGCTGGGAGCAGGAACGGAACGATAGAGAGAGAGAGCGAGAGAGGGAGAGAGGGAGGGGGAGAGAGAGGGATAGAAAGAGGGAAAGAACCTAATAAGACCAGCAGAGGGAAGCACAGGGACAAGACATGATGATCAAAGACAAAACATGACAATAACATCAGGTTATACAATACACTTATGTTTTGTTCGAAAATGTGCATATTTTGAGCTGCAACCCGTGGTTATACATTGTGAATATGTAGCATCGATTCACCAGAATCTCCGGAGAAATTTTGGACAGTCACCTAATCTAATCAAAGAACTCATCATAAACTTTACTAAAAAATACATGTTGGACAGCAAATGAAAGATACACTAGTTCTTAATGCAATCGCCGTGTTAGATTTTTAAAAATAACTTTACCATAACAAACAGCTTACGTTATAGCGAGACAGCGCCCGCAAAAAGGAAGGAAAATACGACTAAACATTTTCCACAGAAATACGAAATAACATCATAAATGGTTCTTACTTTTGCTGAGCTTCCATCAGAATGTTGGACAAGGAGTCCTTTGTCCAGAATAAATCGTTGTTTGGTTTTAGAATGTCCTCTTCTCCTGTCGAATTAGCAACCAAAACTTGCCAAGTGGCGCGATGCTGTCCATCGTCACCAAACGCAGAGAACGGAAAACTCCAAAACTCCCGATAAACGTTGAATAATCTGATAAAACTATATTGAAAAAACATACTTTACGATGATATTATCACATGTATCAAATAAAATCAAAGCCGGAGATATTAGCCGTCTATACCGAACGCTTTTCAGAAGCCAATGCTGATGTCCTTCCCGCGCCTTGGTAGACAAAGGAAATAGTGGTCACGTCATTCCAAGAGCTCTTGTTCGACCTCAGATCAAGCTAGACACCCCATTCCACCTCCCACTGCCTGTTGACATCTAGTGGAAGGCGTATGAAGTGCATGTATATCCATAGATTTCAAGCAAATGAATAGGAAGGCCCTGGAACAGAGCCTCGATTTCAGATTTTTCACTTCCTGTCAGGAAGTTTGCTGCAAAATGAGTTCTGTTTTACTCACAGATATAATTCAAACGGTTTTAGAAACTTGAGAGTTTTCTATCCAATAGTAATAATAATATGCATATTGTACGATCTAGAATAGAGTACGAGGCAGTTTAACCTGTTTTGGCTGCAGGGGCAGTATTGAGTAGCCAGATAAAAGGTGCCCATTTCAAACGGCCTCGTACTCAATTCTTGCTCGTACAATATGCATATTATTATTACTATTGGATAGAAAACACTCTCTAGTTTCTAAAACCGTTTGAATTATATCTGTGAGTGAAGTAAGCTAATATAACGCTATATTGTGTTTTCGCTGTAAAACACTTAATAAATCGGAAATAATGGCTGGAATCACAAGATGCCTGTCTTTCATTTGCTGTACACTATGTATTTTTCAGAAATGTTTTATGATGAGTATTTAGGTATTTGGCGTTGGTGTCTGTAATTATTCTGTCTGCTTTCGGTGCAATTTCTGATTGTAGCTGCAATGTAAACTATGATTTATACCTGAAATATGCACATTTTTCGAACAAAACATAGATTTATTGAATAACATGTTATAAGACTGTCATCTGATGAAGTTGTTTGTTGGTTAGTTTGGTTGGTTCTTGGTTAGTTAGGTTGGCTTTGTGCATGCTACCTGTGCTGTGAAAAATGTCTGTCCTTTTTTGTATTTGGTGGTGAGCTAACATAAATATACGTGGTGTTTTCGCTGTAAAACATTTTAAAAATCGGACATATTGGCTGGATTCACAAGATGTGTACCTTTCATATGCTGTATTGGACTTGTTAATGTGTGAAAGTTAAATATTAAAAAAATATATATTTTGAATTTCGCGCCCTGCACTTGAAGTGGCTGTTGTCATAAGTGTACCGACGTCGGGCTTGCAGCCAGAAGAAGTTAATTTGGGCACGATTTTTTACAAAGTGAAAACAGCGCCCCCATATTGACAAGAAGTTAAACAAGTCATCATTCACAAGGCTGCCGGGCCAGACGGATGTACTAAGAGCATGCTCGCACCAACTGGCAAGTATCTTCACTGATGTTTTCAACCTCTTCCTGACCGAGTCTATTACCTACATCTTTCAAGCAGACCACCAAAGTCCCTGTGTCCAAGAAAGCGAAGGTAACCTGCCTAAATGACTACCGCCCGTAACACTCACGTTGGTAGCCATGAATTGCATTGAAAGGCAGGTCATGGCTCCCATCAACACCATCATCCTGGAAACCCTAGACCCACTCCAATTCACATACCGTCCCAACAGATCCACAGATGAACTAATCTAATCGCACTCCACACTGCCCTTTACCACCTGGACAAATGGAACACCTATGTGAGAAGGCTGTTCATTGATTACAGCTCAGCGTTCAACACCATAGTGCCCACAAAGCTCATCACTAAGCTAAGGACCCTGGGACTAAACACCTCCCTCTGCAACTGGATCCTGGACTTCCTGACGAGCCGCCCCCAGGTGGTAAGTGTAGTCAACAACACATCTGCCAAGCTGATCCTCAACACGAGGGCCCCTCCTGTACTCCCTGTTCACCCATGACAAAACAAATTCAAACAATCTGTCTACAGGTCCACAACAATTTGCAATAGTTTTTCTCTTTCAGAAACTGTCAGATTGTGTCACACACTGATCTGTTTCTCCTGTCTTTGTGCTGGTCTCCATCCCCCCCAAGGTGTTGCCCATCTTCCCCACTATCCCCTGTGTATTTATACCTGTGTTTTCTGTTTGTCTGTTGCCAGTTCGTTTTGTTCGTGAAACCTACCAGCGTTTGTTCCCCTGCTCCTGTTTTCTAGTCCTTCCCGGTTTTGGCCGTTCTGCCTGCCCTGACCCTGCACCTGCCTGCCTTTTTGTACCTTACCCCACCTTACTGGATTACTGACCCCTGCCTGCCCTGACCCTGATACTGCCTGCCATTTCTGTACACATTTTCTTCTACACTGTCTGCATCTGGTTCATACCTGAAACGTGATAGTAACTGACCCAGCAGACTCGGATCAGCTCTGCAATGTCCTTTCCTCCCAAGGAGTCACCATTGGAAGGCACGAGGACATGCTTCGTGGTCTTATGGAAGGGTTCCAGACCTTGGCCGAACGTCACAACCAAGCATTGAACACATTGCTGGGGCAATTCTGTGGGTTGTCTACTATGCAGCCTACCACAATGGTAGCCTCCCAGCCTCCCAGCCCCTCAGTAACCCGGCTGTTAGCAGCGCCGTCACCCCAGTTTCCCAGGAACCGCGCTTACCTCCCCCGGAGCACTTTGATGGGGGGTCGGGCGCCTGTCGGGCGTTTCTCGCTCAGTGTTCGCTCATCATCGAGCTCCAGCCCTCCTCCTTCCCCTCGGGACCGCTCTAAGATAGCCTACCTCATCACGCTGATGTCTGGGAGGGCTCTCACCTGGGCTATGGCAGGTGAGAGCATGTCAGCTGTATGCTCCAGTCTGGAGGAGTTCGTGGCAGAAGTAAAGAAGGTTTTCGATGCTCCATTGTCCGGGAGAGAGGCTGCCCAGAAGATACTCCAGCTTTGGCAAGGCTCCCGCAGTGTGGCAGACTACGCAGTGGATTTCTGCACATTGGCAGCTGAGAGTGCCTGGAACCCGGAAGCACTGTTCGACATGTTCCTGCAAGGAGTTTTGGAGGATGTAAAGGACGAGCTGCCCGGGAACAACCGACGGAACTCGACTCACTCATCTCCATTTCGGATCGATGGGCAACTACGGGAACGAAGGTGTGGAAAGGAGATTTCACTCGCCCGTCCAAGGATTCCACCTTGCCTCCGAGATATCCCGGAAGTCGCCGACACCTCCGTTGCCGAGAGAACCCAAGGCTATCCGAGTTACCCCGAGAGTCTCCGAAGACTGCTGATTCACCTCTTCCAGAGCCCATGCAACTAGGCAGAGCTAGGCTGTCTCCAGCTGAACAGCTATACAGGCATCACACTAAGAGCTGCCTGTATTGCGTGACTACTGGTTATTTTGTCTCCACCTGTCCACTACAAGACCAGGCTCACTGGTAGGAGCGAGTATGGAGAACTTTTCCTCTCCCCTTACATAGATATCTTGTGTTAAATTTACACTATGGTTATAAGTGAGGCCCCTGATCATCATCAACATTCAACCCAACAACAATAAACACCTGACCATCATCCACCTCTAACCAAACATTCAACCCAACAACAATAAACACTTGACCATCATCCACCTCTAACCAAACATTCAACCCAACAACAATAAACACCTGAACATCATCCACCTCTAACCAAATATTCAACCCAACAACAATAAACACCTGGACATCATCCACCTCTAACCAAATATTCAACCCAACAACAATCAACACCTGAACATCATCCACCTCTAACCAAACATTCAACCCAACAACAATTAACACCTGACCATCATCCACCTCTAACCAAACATTCAACCCAACAACAATAAACACCTGGACATCATCCACTAACCCAACAACAAATAAACATTTAAAGTAGTAATATGTAAGAGTTTATTAACTGAGATAATTATATCTTCTGAATTACAATACATTCTCTTAAACTATATATACACAATACAAGAAGCCTTGTTTAATTTCATTCATAATATATACGAATAAACTACACTGATTGAAAACGTAACTTTTGAAAGAAACATGATCAATATTAACATTGTTTTGTCATGTCTCTTTATAACTGCTAGAAGACAACAGAACATGATGAATCTTCAGAGTGGAACGTGAAATATATTGGATGTTTCATAGTTGTTAAAGACCCAATCTGCAGCAATCTGCAATACTGTGAATCTCCAACATCTCTATCTAGAAGTGGAAACAACATGCATCAGTGTAGCGGGGAAATCATACACCAGCTTTATTATAACATTTAAATAAGTCCCCACTTTGTCTTTCCGTTCCAAACTCATCCACACGAGACAGATCTCTCAATGCTCTGATTCTAATCTCTCCTTTCTGTATGAAAACCACATTTGGATGTGGATTGCTTTCCCTGATTCACTTCCGTGCCAACAAAGGCTTGTTTTCTTATTTTCATGTAAATGTCTTTTGATAGGAGGAGACAGGTGTAATCAATCTTCCTCCAGACAAGGTAGGAGGCCGGGAATTATTGGTGCTTAGTAGCCCTGAGATCATAAAACAAGGAAATTGAAAGTGATATTTAATTGACACTGCCATTTCCACTGCACAGTCAAGCATGGTCCCCTCTCCTCCCGCACACCAGGCTCTTTCTTTGCCTCCCCTCTCTTTCTGCCTCCCCGCAGGTGCAACAACTTGCTGAAGCAAATTTCCCTTCAAACCTCAAGCCCTTGGACTCAGACCCAGAGAGCCGCCTGTCAATCTTACCGCTCCGTGAAAGGAGGAAAACAAGCTTCAGTTCCTTTATGATGACCTGAAAACATCCCCCCCTCCCAACCTGAAAACATCCCCCCCTCCCAACCTGAAAACATCCTCCCCTCCCTGGTGGTGCTCTTAAAAGATTTGACATGTACTGTATATTATTAAATATCTGAAACCAGATGATGTATCTGATTAGAGAAATCCCAAAATATAATAGGTTTCATTGTGGAAGATAAAGACTGAACAGAAAGTAACACAGTATCCCAACCACACAGAACATACAGTGCTTTCGGAAAGTATTCAGAATCCGTGACTTTTTCCACATTTTGTTACGTTACAGCCTTATTCTAAAATTGATTACAAAAAATCATTATCTCGTCAATCTGCACACAATACCCCATAATGACATCACAATACCCCATAATGACAAAGTGAAAACATGTTTTTAGAAATGGAGGTTAGTATCCTGTATATGTCCTGGTGACATAGTGAAGGTTATGTTGTGGAAATGTTTGCACATTTATCTTTTTTTAAACAGAAATACCTTATTTACAAACATGAATTATTCAGACTCTTTGCTATGAGTCTCGGAATTGATCTCAGGTGCATGCTGTTTCCATTGATCATCCTTGAGATGTTTCTTCAACTTGATTGGAGTCCATCTGTGGTAAATTCAATTGAATGTCTATATAAAAGGTCCCAGAGCTGACTGCATGTCAGAGCAAAAATCAAGCTATCAGGTTGAAGGCATTGTTTGTCGAGACAGGATTGTGTCGAGGCACAGATCTGGGGAAGGGTACCAAAACATTTCTGCCGCATTAAAGGTCCCGAAGAACACAATGGCCTCCATCATATTTTTTTTATCCCTTTTTTCGTGGTATCCAATTGGTAGTTACAGTCTTGTCTCATCGCTGAAACTCCCGTACGGACTCGGGAGAGGCGAAGGTCGAGAGCCATGCGTACTCCGAAACACAACCCAGCCAAGCCACACTGCTTCATGACACAATGCCCGCTTAACCCGGAAGCCAGCCGCACCAATGTGTCGGAGGAAACACTGTACACCCGGTGACCGTGTCAGCGTGCCATTGCACCCGGCCCTCCACAGGAGTTGACCTTGCGCATTGGGACAAGAACATCCCTGCCGGCCAAACCCTCCCGAATCCGGACGACGCTGGACCAGTTGTGCGCCGCCACATTCTCCATCATTCTTAATCCCCGTGTGGTGTTTTTTTGTTATTCATCCAATGTCCGCGGGTCTGATGGACACGGGTCTGATGTCCGCTGGTCTCATGTCCGCGGGTCTGATGGACACGGGTCTGATGGACACGGGTCTGATGGACACGGGTCTGATGTCCGCGGGTCTGATTGACACGGGTCTGATGTCCGCTGGTCTCATGTCCGCGGGTCTGATGGACATGGGTCTGATGGACGCGGGTCTGATGGACGCGGGTCTGATGGACGCGGGTCTGATGGACGCGGGTCTGATGTCCGCGGGTCTGATGGACGCGGGTCTGATGGACGCGGGTCTGATGGACGCGGGTCTGATGTCCGCGGGTCTGATGTCCGCGGGTCTGATGTCCGCGGGTCTGATGTCCGCGGGTCTGATGGACACGGGTCTGATGTCTGCTGGTCTCATGTCTGCGGGTCTGATGGACACGGGTCTGATGGACACGGGTCTGATGGACGCGGGACTGATGTCTGCGGGTCTGATGGACACGGGTCTGATGGACGCGGGTCTGATGGACGCGGGTCTGATGGACGCGGGTCTGATGGACGCGGGTCTGATGGACGCGGGTCTGATGGACACGGGTCTGATGGACACGGGTCTGATGGACACGGGTCTGATGTCCGCGGGTCTGATTGACACGGGTCTGATGTCCGCTGGTCTCATGTCCGCGGGTCTGATGGACACGGGTCTGATGGACAGGAGTCTGATGTCCGCAGGTCTGATGGAAACGGGTCTGATGTCCGCGGGTCTGATGGACGCGGGTCTGATGGACGCGGGTCTGATGGACGCGGGTCTGATGTCCGCGGGTCTGATGTCCGCGGGTCTGATGTCCGCGGGTCTGATGTCCGCGGGTCTGATGGACACGGGTCTGATGGACACGGGTCTGATGTCCGCGGGTCTGATGGACACGGGTCTGATGGACACTCACATGTATAGTTACAGCAGGCCAAGGTAGGAGAGTCAGACACACTCACATGTATAGTTACAGCAGGCCAAGGTAGGAGAGTCAGACACACTCACATGTATAGTTACAGCAGGCCAAGGTAGGAGAGTCAGACACACTCACATGTATAGTTACAGCAGGCCAAGGTAGGAGAGTCAGACACACTCACATGTATAGTTACAGCAGGCCAAGGTAGGAGAGTCAGACACACTCACATGTATAGTTACAGCAGGCCAAGGTAGGAGAGTCAGACACACTCACATGTATAGTTACAGCAGGCCAAGGTAGGAGAGTCAGACACACTCACATGTATAGTTACAGCAGACCAAGGTAGGAGAGTCAGACACACTCACATGTATAGTTACAGCAGGCCAAGGTAGGAGAGTCAGACACACTCACATGTATAGTTACAGCAGGCCAAGGTAGGAGAGTCAGACACACTCACATGTATAGTTACAGCAGGCCAAGGTAGGAGAGTCAGACACACTCACATGTATAGTTACAGCAGGCCAAGGTAGGAGAGTCAGACACACTCACATGTATAGTTACAGCAGGCCAAGGTAGGAGAGTCAGACACACATGTATAGTTACAGCAGGCCAAGGTAGGAGAGTCAGACACACTCACATGTATAGTTACAGCAGGCCAAGGTAGGAGAGTCAGACACACTCACATGTATAGTTACAGCAGGCCAAGGTAGGAGAGTCAGACACACTCACATGTATAGTTACAGCAGGCCAAGGTAGGAGAGTCAGACACTCACATGTATATAGTTACAGCAGGCCAAGGTAGGAGAGTCAGACACTCACATGTATAGTTACAGCAGGCCGAGGTAGGAGAGTCAGACACACTCACATGTATAGTTACAGCAGGCCAAGGTAGGAGAGTCAGACACACTCACATGTATAGTTACAGCAGGCCAAGGTAGGAGAGTCAGACACACTCACATGTATAGTTACAGCAGGCCAAGGTAGGAGAGTCAGACACACTCACATGTATAGTTACAGCAGGCCAAGGTAGGAGAGTCAGACACACTCACATGTATAGTTACAGCAGGCCAAGGTAGGAGAGTCAGACACACTCACATGTATAGTTACAGCAGGCCAAGGTAGGAGAGTCAGACACACTCACATGTATAGTTACAGCAGGCCAAGGTAGGAGAGTCAGACACACTCACATGTATAGTTACAGCAGGCCAAGGTAGGAGAGTCAGACACACTCACATATATAGTTACAGCAGGCCAAGGTAGGAGAGTCAGACACACTCACATGTATAGTTACAGCAGGCCAAGGTAGGAGAGTCAGACACACTCACATGTATAGTTACAGCAGGCCAAGGTAGGAGAGTCAGACACACATGTATAGTTACAGCAGGCCAAGGTAGGAGAGTCAGACACACTCACATGTATAGTTACAGCAGGCCAAGGTAGGAGAGTCAGACACACTCACATGTATAGTTACAGCAGGCCAAGGTAGGAGAGTCAGACACACTCACATGTATAGTTACAGCAGGCCAAGGTAGGAGAGTCAGACGCACTCACATGTATAGTTACAGCAGGCCAAGGTAGGAGAGTCAGACACACTCACATGTATAGTTACAGCAGGCCAAGGTAGGAGAGTCAGACGCACTCACATGTATAGTTACAGCAGGCCAAGGTAGGAGAGTCAGACACACTCACATGTATAGTTACAGCAGGCCAAGGTAGGAGAGTCAGACACACTCACATGTATAGTTACAGCAGGCCAAGGTAGGAGAGTCAGACACACTCACATGTATAGTTACAGCAGACCAAGGTAGGAGAGTCAGACACACTCACATGTATAGTTACAGCAGGCCAAGGTAGGAGAGTCAGACACACTCACATGTATAGTTACAGCAGGCCAAGGTAGGAGAGTCAGACACACTCACATGTATAGTTACAGCAGGCCAAGGTAGGAGAGTCAGACACACTCACATGTATAGTTACAGCAGGCCAAGGTAGGAGAGTCAGACACACTCACATGTATAGTTACAGCAGGCCAAGGTAGGAGAGTCAGACACACTCACATGTATAGTTACAGCAGGCCAAGGTAGGAGAGTCAGACACACATGTATAGTTACAGCAGGCCAAGGTAGGAGAGTCAGACACACTCACATGTATAGTTACAGCAGGCCAAGGTAGGAGAGTCAGACACACTCACATGTATAGTTACAGCAGGCCGAGGTAGGAGAGTCAGACACACTCACATGTATAGTTACAGCAGGCCAAGGTAGGAGAGTCAGACACACACACATGTATAGTTACAGCAGGCCAAGGTAGGAGAGTCAGACACACTCACATGTATAGTTACAGCAGGCCAAGGTAGGAGAGTCAGACACACTCACATGTATAGTTACAGCAGGCCAAGGTAGGAGAGTCAGACACACTCACATGTATAGTTACAGCAGGCCAAGGTAGGAGAGTCAGACACACTCACATGTATAGTTACAGCAGGCCAAGGTAGGAGAGTCAGACGCACTCACATGTATAGTTACAGCAGGCCAAGGTAGGAGAGTCAGACACACTCACATGTATAGTTACAGCAGGCCAAGGTAGGAGAGTCAGACACACTCACATGTATAGTTACAGCAGGCCAAGGTAGGAGAGTCAGACGCACTCACATGTATAGTTACAGCAGGCCAAGGTAGGAGAGTCAGACACACTCACATGTATAGTTACAGCAGGCCAAGGTAGGAGAGTCAGACGCACTCACATGTATAGTTACAGCAGGCCAAGGTAGGAGAGTCAGACACACTCACATGTATAGTTACAGCAGGCCAAGGTAGGAGAGTCAGACACACTCACATGTATAGTTACAGCAGGCCAAGGTAGGAGAGTCAGACACACTCACATGTATAGTTACAGCAGGCCAAGGTAGGAGAGTCAGACACACTCACATGTATAGTTACAGCAGGCCAAGGTAGGAGAGTCAGACACACTCACATGTATAGTTACAGCAGGCCAAGGTAGGAGAGTCAGACAGACACACGTGTATAGTTACAGCAGGCCAAGGTAGGAGAGTCAGACACACTCACATGTATAGTTACAGCAGGCCAAGGTAGGAGAGTCAGACACACTCACATGTATAGTTACAGCAGGCCAAGGTAGGAGAGTCAGACACACTCACATGTATAGTTACAGCAGGCCAAGGTAGGAGAGTCAGACACACTCACATGTATAGTTACAGCAGGCCAAGGTAGAAGAGTCAGACACACTCACATGTATAGTTACAGCAGGCCAAGGTAGGAGAGTCAGACACACTCACATGTATAGTTACAGCAGACCAAGGTAGGAGAGTCAGACACACTCACATGTATAGTTACAGCAGGCCAAGGTAGGAGAGTCAGACACACTCACATGTATAGTTACAGCAGGCCAAGGTAGGAGAGTCAGACACACATGTATAGTTACAGCAGGCCAAGGTAGGAGAGTCAGACACACTCACATGTATAGTTACAGCAGGCCAAGGTAGGAGAGTCAGACACACTCACATGTATAGTTACAGCAGGCCAAGGTAGGAGAGTCAGACACACTCACATGTATAGTTACAGCAGGCCAAGGTAGGAGAGTCAGACACACATGTATAGTTACAGCAGGCCAAGGTAGGAGAGTCAGACACACATGTATAGTTACAGCAGGCCAAGGTAGGAGAGTCAGACACACTCACATGTATAGTTACAGCAGACCAAGGTAGGAGAGTCAGACACACTCACATGTATAGTTACAGCAGGCCAAGGTAGGAGAGTCAGACACACTCACATGTATAGTTACAGCAGGCCAAGGTAGGAGAGTCAGACACACTCACATGTATAGTTACAGCAGGCCAAGGTAGGAGAGTCAGACACACTCACATGTATAGTTACAGCAGGCCAAGGTAGGAGAGTCAGACACACTCACATGTATAGTTACAGCAGGCCAAGGTAGGAGAGTCAGACACACATGTATAGTTACAGCAGGCCAAGGTAGGAGAGTCAGACACACTCACATGTATAGTTACAGCAGGCCAAGGTAGGAGAGTCAGACACACTCACATGTATAGTTACAGCAGGCCAAGGTAGGAGAGTCAGACACACTCACATGTATAGTTACAGCAGGCCAAGGTAGGAGAGTCAGACACACTCACATGTATAGTTACAGCAGGCCAAGGTAGGAGAGTCAGACACACTCACATGTATAGTTACAGCAGGCCAAGGTAGGAGAGTCAGACACACATGTATAGTTACAGCAGGCCAAGGTAGGAGAGTCAGACACACTCACATGTATAGTTACAGCAGGCCAAGGTAGGAGAGTCAGACACACATGTATAGTTATAGCAGGCCAAGGTAGGAGAGTCAGACACACTCACATGTATAGTTACAGCAGACCAAGGTAGGAGAGTCAGACACACTCACATGTATAGTTACAGCAGACCAAGGTAGGAGAGTCAGACACACATGTATAGTTACAGCAGGCCAAGGTAGGAGAGTCAGACACACTCACATGTATAGTTACAGCAGACCAAGGTAGGAGAGTCAGACACACATGTATAGTTACAGCAGACCAAGGTAGGAGAGTCAGACACACATGTATAGTTACAGCAGGCCAAGGTAGGAGAGTCAGACACACATCAACACCATCACTCACACGTACGGTTCTGTAGTTGTTGGTTCTGTGGGTCGGGTGGATGAGACACCAGCATCCTCCTCCTGAATCCTCCTCATGATGGCTGCAGACGCTGGGGTCCTTGGAGAAAGAGACGTCTCCTCTGGAGCTTCCCTCTGTTCCGATATGTGTTCAACGCCGTCCAGATGACAAACGCGTTGTACGCCGAGATGTCAAAGACCTTGAAGAATATCAAAAGTGGCCAGCGTAGGGTTCATCTTTTCCATCTGTAGCCAGTCACCAGTCAGTCACCAGCCAGTCACCAGCCAGTCACCAGCCAGTCACCAGCCAGTCACCAGCCAGTCAGCAGCCAGTCACCAGCCAGTCACCAGCCAGTCACCAGCCAGTCAGCAGCCAGTCACCAGCCAGTCACCAGCCAGTCAGCAGCCAGTCAGCAGCCAGTCAGCAGCCAGTCACCAGCCAGTCAGCAGCCAGTCAGCAGCCAGTCACCAGCCAGTCACCAGCCAGTCACCAGCCAGTCAGCAGCCAGTCACCAGCCAGTCACCAGCCAGTCAGCAGCCAGTCACCAGCCAGTCACCAGCCAGTCACCAGCCAGTCAGCAGCCAGTCACCAGCCAGTCACCAGCCAGTCACCAGCCAGTCCAGCCAGCCAGTCACCAGCCAGTCACCAGCCAGTCAGCAGCCAGTCAGCAGCCAGTCAGCAGCCAGTCAGCAGCCAGTCACCAGCCAGTCACCAGCCAGTCACCAGCCAGTCAGCAGCCAGTCACCAGCCAGTCACCAGCCAGTCACCAGCCAGTCAGCAGCCAGTCACCAGCCAGTCACCAGCCAGTCAGCAGCCAGTCAGCAGCCAGTCACCAGCCAGTCAGCAGCCAGTCAGCAGCCAGTCAGCAGCCAGTCACCAGCCAGTCACCAGCCAGTCAGCAGCCAGTCAGCAGCCAGTCACCAGCCAGTCACCAGCCAGTCAGCAGCCAGTCACCAGCCAGTCACCATCTTGTCTAAATTGTCCACCGCTCCTTTGTGGCACTGTAAATCCATTTCTGTTTTCTGGGTTAGACCAGGACAGGTTAACCTGCTAGACACTGACCTGGGTTAGACCAGGACAGGTTAACCTGCTAGACAATAACCTGGGTTAGACCAGGACAGGTTAACCTGCTAGACAATAACCTGGGTTAGGACAGGACAGGTTAACCTGCTAGACACTGACCTGGGTTAGACCAGGACAGGTTAACCTGCTAGACACTGACCTGGGTTAGGACAAGACAGGATAACCTTCTAGACAATAACCTGGGATAGGACAGGACAGGTTAACCTGCTAGACAATAACCTGGGTTAGACCAGGACAGGTTAACCTGCTAGACAATAACCTGGGTTAGACCAGGACAGGTTAACCTGCTAGACACTGACCTGGGTTAGGACAAGACAGGATAACCTTCTAGACAATAACCTGGGATAGGACAGGACAGGTTAACCTGCTAGACAATAACCTGGGTTAGACCAGGACAGGTTAACCTGCTAGACAATAACCTGGGTTAGACCAAGACAGGTTAACCTGCTACACACTGACCTGGGTTAGACCAAGACAGGTTAACCTTCTACACACTGACCTGGGTTAGACCAAGACAGGATAACCTTCTACACACTGACCTGGGTTAGACCAGGACAGGTTAACCTGCCTCACACTAACCTGTTTTAGAACAGTACAGGTTAACCTGCAAGCCACTGGTCTCGGTTAGACCAGGACAGGATAACCTTCTAGACACTAACCTGTTTTAGAACAGTACATGTTAACCTGCTAGACAGGCTGATTTGATGTGAAGGAGAATGCATTAACGATGATTTATAGCCAGTAGATATGACTGGGAGCTGTTCAGAAGCTGTTCAGATACCGGACTCTTTGTTTTAGTGGTCCAGCCTCTATGTCCGAGCCTCTATCTCCCAGCCTCTTTGTCCGAGCCTCTATCTCCCAGCCTCTTTGTCCGAGCCTCTATCTCCCAGCCTCTTTGTCCGAGCCTCTATCTCCCAGCCTCTTTGTCCGAGCCTCTATCTCCCAGCCTCTTTGTCCGAGCCTCTATCTCCCAGCCTCTTTGTCCCAGCCTCTTTGTCCCAGCCTCTATGTCCCAGCCATGCCTTGTTTTAGTGGTCCAGCCTCTTTGTCCCACTCTTTTTGTCCCAGCACTGCCTTCTCCACTTAAAACAACATTCATCTTTGCCAGTTTATAAATCACCCAGGCCAAGCGGCCCTTAGCCATAGGGTCACAGCTCTGCTCAAGTACTTAACTAATCCCTAGACAGAACCAAGCTGATGTATTCCATTCCCTCTAGTCATACCATTCATCATCATTCTCCCTCTGAGCCATAATGGACCAGGCAGTGGGATGACTGGATGTTAAGCACTGTGATGAAGAGAGGAGAGGGAGAGGGAGAGGGAGAGGGAGAGGGAGAGGGAGAAGAGGAGAGGAGAGGAGAGGAGAGGAGAGGAGAGGAGAGGAGAGAAGAGAAGAGAAGAGAAGAGAAGAGAAGAGAAGAGAAGAGAAGAGAAGAGAAGAGAAGAGAAGAGGAGAGGAGAGGAGAGGAGAGGAGAGGAGAGGAGAGGAGAAATATATATAGTGAAGCGACTCCAAATCTCTGGCCACCTCCACTCAGACCCTTAAAGCCAGCCTGGCCCATTCATCCTCTGGCTGCCTCACCCAAATGACCTCAGACAAAACCGAGAAAAATGTCTTTAAGATGTAGTTAGTGTTGTGGCTGTGGCAAGCAGCCAGGCAGACAGCTATGTGGCTGGAGAAGGCGTGGAGGGGAGGCTGAAGCTGCAAGAGAGAAGAGAAGAAATGAGTCCCAAATAGACCCTATTTTCTATATAGAGCACTACTTATGACCAGAGCCCTATGGTCACTACATGACCAAAGGTATGTGGACACCTGATCATCCAACATCTCATTCCAAAATCATGGACATTAATATGGAGTTGGTCCCCCCCCCTGTGCTGCTACAACAGCCTCCACTCCCCCTGTGCTGCTACAACAGCCTCCACTCCCCCTGTGCTGCTACAACAGCCTCCACTCCCCCTGTGCTGCTACAACAGCCTCCACTCCCCCTGTGCTGCTACAACAGCCTCCCCCCGGGAAAGCTACCCCCTGTGCTGCTACAACAGCCTCCACTCCCCCTGTGCTGCTACAACAGCCTCCACTCCCCCTGTGCTGCTACAACAGCCTCCACTCCCCCTGTGCTGCTATAACAGCCTCCACTCCCCCTGTGCTGCTACAACAGCCTCCACTCCCCCTGTGCTGCTACAACAGCCTCCACTCCCCCTGTGCTGCTACAACAGCCTCCACTCCCCCTGTGCTGCTACAACAGCCTCCACTCCCCCTGTGCTGCTACAACAGCCTCCACTCCCCCTGTGCTGCTATAACAGCCTCCACTCCCCCTGTGCTGCTACAACAGCCTCCACTCCCCCTGTGCTGCTACAACAGCCTCCACTCCCCCTGTGCTGCTACAACAGCCTCCACTCCCCCTGTGCTGCTACAACAGCCTCCACTCCCCCTGTGCTGCTACAACAGCCTCCACTCCCCCTGTGCTGCTACAACAGCCTCCACCCCCCCTGTGCTGCTACAACAGCCTCCACTCCCCCTGTGCTGCTACAACAGCCTCCACTCCCCCTGTGCTGCTACAACAGCCTCCACTCTTCTGGGAAGGTTTTCCACTAGATGTTGGAACATTATGGCGAAGACTTGCTTCCATTCAGCCACAAGTGAATAAGTGAGATCGGGCACTGATGTTGGGCGATTAGACCTGGCTCGCAGTCGGCGTTCCAAATCATGCCAAGGTGTTTGATGGGGTTGAGGTCAGGGCTATGTGCAGGCCAGTCAAGTTCTTCCACACTGATCTCGACAAACCATGTCTGTATGGATCTCACTTTGGGCACGGGGGTACTGTCATGCTGAAACAGGAAAGGGCCTTCCCCAAACTTTTGCTACAAATTTGGATCAAAGAATCATAGAAAATGTCAATATATGCTGTAGTGTTACGATTTCCCTTCAATGGAACTAAGGGCCCGAAACATGAAAAACAGCCACAGACCATTATTCTCCTCCACCAAACTTTACAGTTAGCACTATGCACAGGGGCAGTTAGCGTTCTCCTGGCATCCCAGATATGTTGGTCGGATTGCCAGATGGTGATGCCAGATGGTGCCGACAGAGATGGCTTCTAGGCCTCAGGAAACAATGCAGTATTTTGTTATTTAATGTATAATTTCGTACATTGTTAGCCCAGAAAATCTAAAGTCTTATTACATACAGCTGGGAAGAACTATTGGATATCAGAGCGACGTCAACTTACCAACATTACGACCAGGAATACAACTTTTCCGAAGCAGATCCTTTGTCCGGACCACCACACAGGACAATGGATCTCATCCCAGTAGCCATCCCAAAACAACGTCACCGCAGAAGAGGTAGACGGAGCGGCATCCTGGTCAGACTTTGAAGTCCCGCCGCGTCTGAGTATATTACTCACCAATGTCCAGACTCTATAGAACAAGGAATACAAAATTAGGGCAAGGGTTGCTTTCCAGAGAGATTTTAACATTATCTGTTTCACGAAAACATGGCTCTCTCTGGATATGTTGTCGGATCAGCCACTGGGATTCTTCATGCGTCGCGCAGACAGAAATAAACATCTCTCTGGGAAGAAGAAGGGTGGGGACTAATGACTAATGACTCATGGTGTATTCGTTGTGGCCTACAACTTCAGCACTCGACGGTCCCGTTCTGTTAGCTTGTGTGGCCTATCACTACAACACTCGACGGTCCCGTTCTGTTAGCTTGTGTGGCCTATCACTACAACACTCGACGGTCCCGTTCTGTTAGCTTGTGTGGCCTATCACTACAGCACTCGACGGTCCCGTTCTGTTAGCTTGTGTGGCCTATCACTTCAGCACTCGACGGTCCCGTTCTGTTAGCTTGTGTGTCCTATCACTTCAGCACTCGACGGTCCCGTTCTGTTAGCTTGTGTGTCCTATCACTACAACACTCGACGGTCCCGTTCTGTTAGCTTGTGTGGCCTATCACTTCAGCACTCGACGGTCCCGTTCTGTTAGCTTGTGTGGCCTATCACTACAACACTCGACGGTCCCGTTCTGTTAGCTTGTGTGGCCTATCACTACAACACTCGACGGTCCCCGTTCTGTTAGCTTGTGTGGCCTATCACTCAGCACTCGACGGTCCCGTTCTGTTAGCTTTGTGTCCCTATCACTTCAGCACTCGACGGTCCCGTTCTGTTAGCTTGTGTGTCCTATCACTACAACACTCGACGGTCCCGTTCTGTTAGCTTGTGTGGCCTATCACTTCACACTCGACGGTCCCCGTTCTGTTAGCTTGTGTGCCTATCACTACAACACTCGACGTGTCCCGTTCTGTTAGCTTGTGTGGCCTATCACTTCAAGCACTCGACGGTCCCGTTCTGTTAGCTTGTGTGCCTATCACTTCAGCACTCGACGGTCCCGTTCTGTTAGCTTGTGTGTCCTATCACTACCACTCGACGGTCCCGTTCTGTTTAGTTGTGTGGCCTATCATCATTCAGCACTCGACGGTTCCGTTCTGTTAGCTTGTGTGTATCACTACAGCACTCGACGGTCCCGTTCTGTTAGCTTGTGTGGCCTATCACTACAGCACTCGACGGTCCCGTTCTGTTAGCTTGTGTGGCCTATCACTTCAGCACTCGACGGTCCCGTTCTGTTAGCTTGTGTGTCCTAACACTACAGCACTCGACGGTCCCTTTCTGTTAGCTTGTGTGTCCTATCACTACAGCACTCGACGGTCCCGTTCTGTTAGCTTGTTGTGCCTACACTTCAGCACTCGACGGTCCATGTTCTGTTAGCTTGTGTGTGCCTATCATTCAGCACTCGACGGTCCCGTTCTGTTAGCTTGTGTGGCCTATCACTACAGCACTCGACGGTCCCGTTCTGTTAGCTTGTGTGGCCTATCACTTCAGCACTCGACGGTCCCGTTCTGTTAGCTTGTGTGTCCTATCACTACAACACTCGACGGTCCCGTTCTGTTAGCTTGTGTGGCCTATCACTTCAGCACTCGACGGTCCCGTTCTGTTAGCTTGTGTGCCTATCACTTCAGCACTCGACGGCCCGTTCGTTAGCTTGTGTGGCTATCACTACAGCACTCGACGGTCCCGTTCTGTTAGCTTGTGTGGCCTATCACTTCAGCACTCGACGGTCCCGTTCTGTTAGCTTGTTTGGCCTATCACTTCAGCACTCGACGGTCCCGTTCTGTTAGCTTGTGTGGCCTATCACTACAGCACTCGACGGTCCCGTTCTGTTAGCTTGTGTGGCCTATCACTTCAGCACTCGACGGTCCCGTTCTGTTAGCTTGTGTGGCCTATCACTTCAGCACTCGACGGTATATTTCTGATAGCTTGTGTGGCCTACAACTTCAGCACTCGACGGTTTTCTGATAGCTTGTGTGGCCTACACTTCACACTCGACGTATTTTCTGATATCGTTGTGTGGCCTATCACTTCAGCACTCGGCGGTCCCGTTCTGTTAGCTTCTGTGGCCTACAACTTCAGCACTCGACGGTATATTTCTGATAGCTTGTGTGGCCTATCACTACAGCACTCGACGATATCGTTCTGTTAGCTTGTGTGTCCTATCACTACAACACTCGACGGTCCCTTTCTGTTAGCTTGTGTGGCCTATCACTACAGCACTCGACGATATCGTTCTGTTAGCTTGTGTGGCCTATCACTACAGCACTCGACGGTCCCGTTCTGTTAGCTTGTGTGGCCTATCACTACAACACTCGACGGTCCCGTTCTGTTAGCTTGTGTGGCCTATCACTTCAGCACTCGACGGTCCCGTTCTGTTAGCTTGTGTGTCCTATCACTTCAGCCTCGAACGGTCCCGTTCTGTTAGCTTGTGTCCTATCACTACAACACTCGACGGTCCCTTTCTGTTAGCTTGTGTGGCCTATCACTAGAGACACTCGACGATATCGTTCTGTTAGCTGTGTGTCCTATCACTTCAGCACTCGACGGTCCCGTTCTTTTAGCTTGTGTGCCTATCACTACAGCACCGACGGTCCCGTTCTGTTAGCTTGTGTGGCCTATCACTACAACACTCGACGGTCCCGTTCTGTTAGCTTGTGTGTCCTATCACTACAGCACTCGACGGTCCCGTTCTGTTAGCTTGTGTGGCCTATCACTTCAGCACTCGACGGTCCCTTCTGTTAGCTTGTGTGTCCTATCACTTCAGCACTCAGCGGTCCCGTTCTGTTCTTGTTGTCCTATCACTCAGCATCGCCGTCCCGTTCTGTTAGCTTGTGTGGCCTATCACTACAGCACTCGACGGTCCCGTTCTGTTAGCTTGTGTGGCCTATCACTTCAGCACTCGACGGTCCTGTCTGTGAGCTTGTGTGGCCTATCACTACAAGCATCGACGGTCCCGTTCTGTTAGCTTGTGTGTCCTATCACTACAACACTCGACGGTCCCTTTCTGTTAGCTTGTGTGGCCTATCACTTCAGCACTCGACGGTCCTGTTCTGTTAGCTTGTGTGTCCTATCACTAGAGCACTCGACGGTATCGTTCTGTTAGCTTGTGTGTCCTATCACTACAACACTCGACGGTCCCGTTCTGTTAGCTTGTGTGTCCTATCACTTCAGCACTCGACGGTCCCGTTCTGTTAGCTTGTGTGGCCTATCACTAGAGCACTCGACGGTATCGTTCTGTTAGCTTGTGTGTCCTATCACTACAACACTCGACGATCCCGTTCTGTTAGCTTGTGTGGCCTACAACTTCATCACTCGGCGGTCCCGTTCTGTTAGCTTGTGTGGCCTACAACTTCATCACTCGACGGTCCTGTTCTAAAAGCTTGTGTGGCCTATCACTACAGCACTCGACGATATCGTTCTGTTAGCTTGTGTGGCCTATCACTACAGCACTCGACGGTCCCGTTCTGTTAGCTTGTGTGGCCTATCACTACAACACTCGACGGTCCCGTTCTGTTAGCTTGTGTGGCCTATCACTTCAGCACTCGACGGTCCCGTTCTGTTAGCTTGTGTGTCCTATCACTTCAGCACTCGACGGTCCCGTTCTGTTAGCTTGTGTGTCCTATCACTACAACACTCGACGGTCCCTTTCTGTTAGCTTGTGTGGCCTATCACTAGACACTCGTCGTATCGTTCTGTTAGCTTGTGTGTCCTATCACTACAGCCCTCGACGGTCCCGTTCTGTTAGCTTGTGTGGCCTATCACTACAGCACTCGACGGTCCCGTTCTGTTAGCTTGTGTGGCCTATCACTACAGCACTCGACGGTCCCGTTCTGTTAGCTTGTGTGGCCTATCACTACACACTCGACGGTCCCGTTCTGTTAGCTTGTGTGGCCTATCACTTCAGCACTCGACGGTCCCGTTCTGTTAGCTTGTGTGTCCTATCACTACAGCACTCGACGGTCCCGTTCTGTTAGCTTGTGTGTCCTATCACTTCAGCACTCGACGGTCCCTTTTCTGTTAGCTTGTGTGGCCTATAACTACAGCACTCGACGGTCCCGTTCTGTTAGCTTGTGTGGCCTATCACTTCACACTCGACGTTCCGTTTCTGTGAGCTTGTGTGGCCTATCACTACAGCACTCGACGGTCCCGTTCTGTTAGCTTGTGTGTCCTATCACTACAGCACTCGACGGTCCCTTTCTGTTAGCTTGTGTGGCCTATCACTTCAGCACTCGACGGTCCTGTTCTGTTAGCTTGTGTGTCCTATCACTAGAGCACTCGACGGTATCGTTCTGTTAGCTTGTGTGTCCTATCACTACAACACTCGACGGTCCCGTTCTGTTAGCTTGTGTGCCTATCACTTCAGCACTCGACGTCCCGTTCTGTTAGCTTGTGTGGCCTATCACTAAGCACTCGACGGTATCGTTCTGTAGCTGTGTGTCCTATCACTACAACACTCGACGATCCCGTTCTGTTAGCTTGTGTGGCCTACAACTTCATCACTCGGCGGTCCCGTTCTGTTAGCTTGTGTGGCCTACAACTTCATCACTCGACGGTCCTGTTCTAAAAGCTTGTGTGGCCTATCACTACAGCACTCGACGGTCCCGTTCTGTTAGCTTGTGTGGCCTAACACTACAGCACCCGACGGTCCCGTTCTGTTAGCTTGTGTGGCCTATCACTACAACACTCGACGGTCCCGTTCTGTTAGCTTGTGTTGCCTATCACTACAACACTCGGCGGTCCCGTTCTGTTAGCTTGTGTGGCCTATCACTACAACACTCGACGGTCCGGTTCTGTTAGCTTGTGTGTCCTATCACTACAACACTCGACGGTCCCGTTCTGTTAGCTTGTGTGCCTATCACACACTCGACGTCCCGTTCTGTTAGCTTGTGTGCCTATCACTACAGCACTCGACGGTCCCGTTCTGTTAGCTTGTTTGACCTATCACTTCAGCCACTCGACGGTCCCGTTTGTTAGCTTGTGTGTCCTATCACTTCAAGCACTCGCGGTCCCTTTCTGTTAGCTTGTGGCCTACAACTTCAGCACTCGCGGTCCCTGTTCTTTAGCTTGTGTGGCCTATCAACCAGCACTCGACGGTATTTTCTGTTAGCTTGTGTGGCCTATCACTACAGCACTCGACGGTCCTGTTCTGTGCTTTGTGTGTCCTATCACTACAACACTCGACAGTCCCTTTCTGTTAGCTTGTGTGGCTATCACTACATACAGCACTCACGGTACGTTCTGTTAGCTTGTGTGTCCTATCACTACAGCACTCGACGGTCCCGTTCTGTTAGCTTGTGTGGCGTATCAATAGAGCACTTGACGGTATCGTTCTGTTAGCTTGTGTGTCCTATCACTACAGCACTCGACGGTCCCGTTCTGTTAGCTTGTGTGGCGTATCACTACAACACTCGGCGGTCCCGTTCTGTTAGCTTGTGTGGCCTATCACTTCTGCACTCGACGGTCCCGTTCTGTTAGCTTGTGTGTCCTATCACTACAACACTCGACGGTCCTGTTATGTTAGCTTGTGTGTCCTATCACTACAGCACTCGACGGTCCCGTTCTGTTAGCTTGTGTGGCCTATCACTACAACACTCGACGGTCCCGTTCTGTTAGCTTGTGTGGCCTATCACTACAGCACTCGACGGTCCCGTTCTGTTAGCTTGTGTGGCCTATCACTACAGCACTCGACGGTCCCGTTCTGTTAGCTTGTGTGTCCTATCACTACAACACTCGACGGTCCCGTTCTGTTAGCTTGTGTGGCCTATCACTACAACACTCGACGGTCCCGTTCTGTTAGCTTGTGTGGCCTATCACTACAGCACTCGACGGTCCCGTTCTGTTAGCTTGTGTGGCCTATCACTTCAGCACTCGACGGTCCCGTTCTGTTAGCTTGTGTGTCCTATCACTACAACACTCGACCCCGTTCTGTTAGCTTGTGTGGCCTATCACTTCAGCACACTCGACGGTCCCGTTCTGTTAGCTTGTGTGGCCTATCACTTCAGCACTCGACGGTCCCGTTCTGTTAGCTTGTGTGGCATATCACTACAGCACTCGACGGTCCCGTTCTGTTAGCTTGTGTGGCCTATCACTTCAGCACTCGACGGTCCCGTTCTGTTAGCTTGTTTGGCCTATCACTTCAGCACTCGACGGTCCCGTTCTGTTAGCTTGTGTGGCCTATCACTACAGCACTCGACGGTCCCGTTCTGTTAGCTTGTGTGGCCTATCACTTCAGCACTCGACGGTCCCGTTCTGTTAGCTTGTGTGGCCTACAACTTCAGCACTCGACGGTATATTTCTGATAGCTTGTGTCCTACAACTTCAGCACTCGACGGTATATTTCTGATAGCTTGTGTGGCCTACAACTTCAGCACTCGACAGTATATTTCTGATAGCTTGTGTGGCCTATCACTTCAGCACTCGGCGGTCCCGTTCTGTTAGCTTCTGTGGCCTACAACTTCAGCACTCGACGGTATATTTCTGATAGCTTGTGTGGCCTATCACTACAGCACTCGACGATATCGTTCTGTTAGCTTGTGTGTCCTATCACTACAACACTCGACGGTCCCTTTCTGTTAGCTTGTGTGGCCTATCACTACACACTCGACGATCGTTCTGTTAGCTTGTGTGTGCCTATCACTACAGCACTCGACGGTCCCTTCTGTTAGCTTGTGTGGCCTATCACTACAACACTCGACGGTCCCGTTCTGTTAGCTTGTGTGGCCTATCACTCCGCACTCGACGGTCCCGTTCTGTTAGCTTGTGTGGCCTATCACTTCAGCACTCGACGGTCCCGTTCTGTTAGCTTGTGTGTCCTATCACTACAACACTCGACGGTCCCTTTCTGTTAGCTTGTGTGGCCTATCACTAGAGCACTCGACGATATCGTTCTGTTAGCTTGTGTGTCCTATCACTTCAGCACTCGACGGTCCCGTTCTGTTAGCTTGTGTGGCCTATCACTACAGCACTCGACGGTCCCGTTCTGTTAGCTTGTGTGGCCTATCACTACAACACTCGACGGTCCCGTTCTGTTAGCTTGTGTGGCCTATCACTACAGCACTCGACGGTCCCGTTCTGTTAGCTTGTGGCCTATCACTTCAGACACTCGACGGTCCCGTTCTGTTAGCTTGTGTGTCCTATCACTTCAGCACTCGACGGTCCCGTTCTGTTTCTTGTGTGTCCTATCACTTCAGCACTCGACGGTCCCGTTCTGTTAGCTTGTGTGGCCTATCACTACAGCACTCGACGGTCCCGTTCTGTTAGCTTGTGTGGCCTATCACTTCAGCACTCGACGGTCCTGTTCTGTGAGCTTGTGTGGCCTATCACTACAGCACTCGACGGTCCCGTTCTGTTAGCTTGTGTGTCCTATCACTACAACACTCGACGGTCCCTTTCTGTTAGCTTGTGTGGCCTATCACTTCAGCACTCGACGGTCCTGTTCTGTTAGCTTGTGTGTCCTATCACTACAGCACTCGACGGTCCCGTTCTGTTAGCTTGTGTGTCCTATCACTACAACACTCGACGGTCCCGTTCTGTTAGCTTGTGTGTCCTATCACTACAGCACTCCACGGTCCCGTTCTGTTAGCTTGTGTGGCCTATCACTAGAGCACTCGACGGTATCGTTCTGTTAGCTTGTGTGTCCTATCACTACAACACTCGACGGTCCCGTTCTGTTAGCTTGTGTGGCCTACAACTTCATCACTCGGCGGTCCCGTTCTGTTAGCTTGTGTGCCTACACTCATCACTCGACGGTCCTGTTCTAAAAGCTTGTGTGGCCTATCACTACAGCACTCGACGGTCCCGTTCTGTTAGCTTGTGTGGCCTAACACTACAGCACCCGACGGTCCCGTTCTGTTAGCTTGTGTGGCCTATCACTACAACACTCGACGGTCCCGTTCTGTTAGCTTGTGTTGCCTATCACTACAACACTCGGCGGTCCCGTTCTGTTAGCTTGTGTGGCCTATCACTACAACACTCGACGGTCCGGTTCTGTTAGCTTGTGTGTCCTATCACTACAACACTACTCGAGTCCCGTTCTGTAGCTTGTGTGCCTATCACTACAACACTCGACGGTCCAGTTCTGTTAGCTTGTGTTGCCTATCACTACAGCACTCGACGGTCCCGTTCTGTTAGCTTGTTTGCCTATCACTTCAGCACTCGACGGTCCGTTCTGTTACTTGTGTGTCCTATCACTTCAGCACTCGCGGTCCCGTTCTGTTAGCTTGTGTCCCTACAACTTCAGCACTCGGCGGTCCCGTTCTTTAGCTTGTGTGGCCTACAACTTCAGCACTCGACGGTATATTTCTGTTAGCTTGTGTGGCCTATCACTACAGCACTCGACGGTCCTGTTCTGTTAGCTTGTGTGTCCTATCACTACAACACTCGACAGTCCCTTTCTGTTAGCTTGTGTGGCCTATCACTACAGCACTCGACGGTATCGTTCTGTTACTTGTTGTCCTATCACTACAGCACTCGACGGTCCCGTTCTGTTAGCTTGTGTGGCGTATCAATAGAGCACTTGACGGTATCGTTCTGTTAGCTTGTGTGTCCTATCACTACAGCACTCGACGGTCCCGTTCTGTTAGCTTGTGTGGCGTATCACTACAACACTCGGCGGTCCCGTTCTGTTAGCTTGTGTGGCCTATCACTTCTGCACTCGACGGTCCTTCTGTTAGCTTGTGTTTCCTATCACTACACACTCGACGGTCCGTATGTTAGCTTGTGTGTCCTATCACTACAGCACTCGACGGTCCCGTTCTGTTAGCTTGTGTGGCCTATCACTACAACACTCGACGGTCCCGTTCTGTTAGCTTGTGTGGCCTATCACTACAGCACTCGACGGTCCCATTCTGTTAGCTTGTGTGGCCTATCACTACAGCACTCGACGGTCCCGTTCTGTTAGCTTGTGTGTCCTATCACTACAACACTCGACGGTCCCGTTCTGTTAGCTTGTGTGTCCTTTCATTACAACACTCGACGGTCCCGTTCTGTTAGCTTGTGTGGCCTATCACTACAGCACTCGACGGTCCCGTTCTGTTAGCTTGTGTGGCCTATCACTTCAGCACTCGACGGTCCCGTTCTGTTAGCTTGTGTGTCCTATCACTTCAGCACTCGACGGTCCCGTTCTGTTAGCTTGTGTGTCCTATCACTTCAGCACTCGACGGTCCTGTTCTGTTAGCTTGTGTGGCCTATCACTACAGCACTCGACGGTCCCGTTCTGTTAGCTTGTGTGGCCTATCACTTCAGCACTCGACGGTCCTGTTCTGTGAGCTTGTGTGGCCTATCACTACACACTCGCACGTCCCGTTCTGTTAGCTTGTGTGTCCTATCACTACAACATCGACGGTCCCTTTCGTTAGCTTGGTGGCCTATCACTTCAGCACTCGACGGTCCTGTTCTGTTAGCTTGTGTGTCCTATCACTAGAGCACTCGACGGTATCGTTCTGTTAGCTTGTGTGTCCTATCACTACAACACTCGACGGTCCCGTTCTGTTAGCTTGTGTGTCCTATCACTTCAGCACTCGACGGTCCCGTTCTGTTAGCTTGTGTGGCCTATCACTAGAGCACTCGACGGTATCGTTCTGTTAGCTTGTGTGTCCTATCACTACAACACTCGACGATCCCGTTCTGTTAGCTTGTGTGGCCTACAACTTCATCACTCGGCGGTCCCGTTCTGTTAGCTTGTGTGGCCTACAACTTCATCACTCGACGGTCCTGTTCTAAAAGCTTGTGTGGCCTATCACTACAACACTCGACGGTCCCGTTCTGTTAGCTTGTGTTGCCTATCACTACAACACTCGGCGGTCCCGTTCTGTTAGCTTGTGTGGCCTATCACTACAACACTCGACGGTCCGGTTCTGTTAGCTTGTGTGTCCTATCACTACAACACTCGACGGTCCCGTTCTGTTAGCTTGTGTTGCCTATCACTACAACACTCGACGGTCCAGTTCTGTTAGCTTGTGTTGCCTATCACTACAGCACTCGACGGTCCCGTTCTGTTAGCTTGTTTGACCTATCACTTCAGCACTCGACGGTCCCGTTCTGTTAGCTTGTGTGTCCTATCACTTCAGCACTCGGCGGTCCCGTTCTGTTAGCTTCTGTGGCCTACAACTTCAGCACTCGGCGGTCCCGTTCTATTAGCTTGTGTGGCCTACAACTTCAGCACTCGACGGTATATTTCTGTTAGCTTGTGTGGCCTATCACTACAGCACTCGACGGTCCTGTTCTGTTAGCTTGTGTGTCCTATCACTACAACACTCGACGGTCCCTTTCTGTTAGCTTGTGTGGCCTATCACTACAGCACTCGACGGTATCGTTCTGTTAGCTTGTGTGTCCTATCACTACAGCACTCGACGGTCCCGTTCTGTTAGCTTGTGTGGCGTATCAATAGAGCACTTGACGGTATCGTTCTGTTAGCTTGTGTGTCCTATCACTACACCACTCGACGGTCCCGTTCTGTTAGCTTGTGTGGCCTATCACTACAGCACTCGACGGTCCGTTCTGTTAGCTTGTGTGGCCACTATCACTTCAGCACTCGACGGTCCCGTTCTGTTATTGTGTGTCCTATCACACAGCACTCGACGTCCCGTTCTGTTAGCTTGTGGCCTATCACTTCAGCACTCGACGGTCCCGTTCTGTTAGCTTGTGTGTCCTATCACTACAGCACTCGACGGTCCCGTTCTGTTAGCTGTGTGTCCTTCCTACAGCACTCGACGGTCCCGTTCTGTTAGCTTGTGTGGCCTATCACTACAGCACTCGACGGTCCTGTTCTGTTAGCTTGTGTGTCCTATCACTACAGCACTCGACGGTCCCGTTCTGTTAGCTTGTGTGGCCTATCACTACAACACTCGATGGTCCCGTTCTGTTAGCTTGTGTGGCCTATCACTACAGCACTCGACGGTCCCGTTCTGTTAGCTTGTGTGGCCTATCACTACAGCACTCGACGGTCCCGTTCTGTTAGCTTGTGTGTCCTATCACTACAGCACTCGACGGTCCCGTTCTGTTAGCTTGTGTGTCCTATCACTACAGCACTCGACGGTCCCGTTCTGTTAGCTTGTGTGTCCTATCACTACAGCACTCGACGGTCCTGTTCTGTTAGCTTGTGTGTCCTATCACTACAGCACTCGACGGTCCCGTTCTGTTAGCTTGTGTGGCCTATCACTACAACACTCGACTGTCCCGTTCTGTTAGCTTGTGTGGCCTATCACTTCGCACTCGACGGTCCCGTTCTGTTAGCTTGTGTGGCCTATCACTACACCACTCGCCGGTCCCGTTCTGTTAGCTTGTGTGGCCTATCACTACAACACTCGACGGTCCCGTTCTGTTAGCTTGTGTGGCCTATCACTACAGCACTCGACGGTCCCGTTCTGTTAGCTTGTGTGTCCTATCACTTCAGCACTCGATGGTCCCGTTCTGTTAGCTTGTGTGGCCTATCACTACAGCACTCGACGGTCCCGTTCTGTTAGCTTGTGTGGCCTAACACTACAGCACCCGACGGTCCCGTTCTGTTAGCTTGTGTGGCCTATCACTACAGCACTCGACGGTCCCATTCTGTGAGCTTGTGTGGCCTACAACTTCAGCACTCGACGGTCCCGTTCTGTTAGCTTGTGTGGCCTATCACTTCAGCACTCGGCGGTCCCGTTCTGTTAGCTTGTTTGGCCTACAACTTCAGCACTCGACGGTCCCGTTCTGTTAGCTTGTGTGGCCTATCACTTCAGCACTCGACGGTCCCGTTTTGTTAGCTTGTGTGGCCTATAACTACAGCACTCGACGGTCCCGTTCTGTTAGCTTGTGTGGCCTATCACTTCAGCACTCGACGGTCCCGTTCTGTTAGCTTGTTTGGCCTATCACTACAACACTCGACGGTCCCGTTCTGTTAGCTTGTGTGGCCTATCACTTCAGCACTCGACGGTCCCGTTCTGTTAGCTTGTTTGGCCTACAACTTCAGCACTCGACGGTCCCGTTCTGTTAGCTTGTGTGTCCTATCGCTTCAGCGGTCCCGTTCTGTTAGCTTCTGTGGCCTATCGCTACAACACTCGACGGTCCCGTTCTGTTAGCTTGTGTGGCCTATCACTTCAGCACTCGACGGTCCCGTTCTGTTAGCTTGTTTCGCCTACAACTTCAGCACTCGACGGTCCCGTTCTGTTAGCTTGTGTGTCCTATCACTACAACACTCGACGGTCCCGTTCTGTTAGCTTGTGTGGCCTATCACTTCAGCACTCGACGGTCCCGTTCTGTTAGCTTGTGTGGCCTACAACTTCAGCACTCGACGGTCCCGTTCTGTTAGCTTGTGTGGCCTACAACTTCAGCACTCGACGGTCCCGTTCTGTTAGCTATGA
>NW_024057761.1:0-46673 GCF_016432855.1 Salvelinus namaycush | reverse complement strand
AGACGGTTACATAAAGGTCTTGCTCACATCGGCTACGGAGAGGTATAATCACACAGTCGTCCATAACAGCTGGTGCTCTCATGCATGTTTAGGTATTGCTTGCCTGGAAGCATCATCTGGTTAGGCTTGCATCACTTGGCAGCTCGCGTTGGTGCTCCCTTTGTAGTCTGTAATAGTTTTGCATCCGACGTGCATCAGAGCCGGTGTAGTAGGATTCAATCTTAATCCTGACGCTTTGCCTGGTTGATGGTTCGTCTCGAGGGCTAGGATTTCTTAGAAGCGTCTGGATTAGTGTCACGCACATTGAAAGCGCTAGCTTTAGCTCGGTGCGGATGTTTGCCTTTAATCTGTTGCTTCTGGTTGGGATTTGTATGCACTATCACTGTGGCGATGACATCGTCGATGCACTTATGGATTAGCCGTTGACTGAGGTGGTGTACTCTCAATGGCATTGGATGAATCCCGGGAACATTTACAGTCCTGTAGCATCCACATCATCTGACCACTTCCGCATTTAGCGAGTTCACTGGTACTTCTGCTGCTTAGTATTTGCTTGAAGGCAGGAATCAGGAGGATAGAATTTTGGTCAGATTTTCCAAAATGGAGGGCGAGGAAGAGCTTTGTACGCATCTCCGTGTTGAGTAAAGGTGGTCTAGAATTGTTTTCTCTGTAAGAGGATGACATGCTGTTAGAAATGAGGTAAAACGGAATTAAGTTTGCCTCCATTTAAGTCCCTGGCCACTAGGGGTTGCCGCTTTTCGATGAGCATTTTCTTGTTGGTTATGGCCTTATACAGTTCGTTGAGTGCGGTGTTAGTGCCGGCGTCTGTTTGTTGTGGTAAAGATATATTATAGATACGTATATATCGGATAAATATACAAAAATATAGATGAAACCCTCTTGGTAGATAGTGTGGTCAACAGCTTATCATGAGGTACTCTACTCAGGCGAGCAATACCTCGAGACTTCTTTAATATTAGACATTGCGCACCAGCAGTTTTTAAAAATAGGACACACACCCCTTCTACCCTTCACCCCTGAAACTCCTGTATACCCCTTCCATTACTTTCCACCACCTGCTCCCCATTCCTCCCCTGTACCCCCCTGTATCCCCCTTCCACCCCTGTATACCCCTTCAATTATGTTCCACCACCGGTATCCCCCTTCGTCTCCCTGTATCCTCCGTAATCCCCCTTCCAAGACGTATCCCCCTTTCCCCTTGTGCCCCTCTTACACCCTTTCCACCTCTTGTATACTCCTTCTACCCCTTTCGACCCCTGTATCTCCTTTCCAGCCCCTCCCACCGCTCCATCCCCCTCCACAACCTGTTTCACCCTCCACCCCTCTCCAACCCCTTTTGCCCTTTCAATCCCCTTCCAATCCCTGTATCACCCTTCGTCCCCTTTAAACCCCCTTTATCCTCCTGTATCCCACTTCCATCCCCTTTCCAACCCCGTATCCCACTTCCATCCCTTTCCAACCCCTGTATCCCACTTCCATCCCCTTTCCAACCCCTGTCCATCCCCTCCTCCACCCCTTCCATCCCTGTATCCCACTTCCACCCCTTTCCAATCCCTGTATCCCATTCCACCCCCTTTCCAACCCCTGTATCCCACTTCCACCCCTTTCAACCCTGTATCCTTCACCCCTTCCAATCCCTGTATCCACTTCCACACCTTCCACCCCTGTATCCCACTTCCACCCCTTTCCAATCCCTGTATCCCACTTACACCCCTTTCAATCCCTGTATCCCACTTCTACCCCTTTCCAATCCCTGTATCCCACTTCCACCCCTTCCACCCCCGTATCCACTTCCACCCCCTATCCAATCCCTGTATCCCACTTCCCCCCTTTCCACCCCTGTATCCCACTTCCACCCCTTTCCAATCCCTGTATCCCACTCCACCCCTTCCACCCCTTATCCCACTCCATCCCCTTTCCAACCCCTGTATCCCCCTTCCACCCCTTTCCAACCTGTATCACCACTTCCACCCCTTTCCAACCCTGTATCCCCTTCCACCCCTTTCCAACCCCTGTATCCCACTTCCACCCCTTTCCAACCCCTGTATCCCCCTTCCAACCCTTTCCAACCCCTGTCCCCCTTCCACCCCTTTCCAACCCCAGTATCCCGCTTCCATCCCCTTTCCAACCCCTGGATCCCACTTCCACCCCTTTCCAATCCCTGTTCCCACTTCCACCCCTTTTAATCCCTGGTATCCCACTTCCACCCCTTTCCAATCCCTGTATCCCACTTCCATCCCTTTCCAATCCCTGTATCCCACTTCCACCCCTTTCCAAATCCCTGTATCCCACTTCCATCCCTTTCCAATCCCTGTATCCCACTTCCACCCCTTTCCAATCCCTGTATCCCCACTTCCATCCCTTTTCAACCCCTGTATCCCACTTCCACCCTTTCCATCCCTGTATCCCACTTCCATCCCTTTCCAATCCCTGTGACCCACTTCCATCCCCTTTCCAATCCCTGTATCCCACTTCCAATCCTTTCCAATCCCTGTATCCCACTTCCACCCCTTTCCAATCCCTGTATCCACTTCCACCCCTTCCACCTGTATCCCACTTCCACCCCTTTCCAACCCCTGTATCCCACTTCCATCCCTTTCCAACCCCTGTATCCCACTTCCACCCCTTTCCATCCCTTTATACCACCTTCCATCCCTTTCCAATCCTGTTATCCCACTTCCATCCCATTTCCAATCCCTGTATCCCACTTCCATCCCTTCCAATCCCTGTATCCCACTTCCACCCTTCCATCCCTGTATCCACTTCCACCCCTTCCACCCTGTATCCACGTCCACCCCTTTCCAATCCGTGTATCCCACTTCCACCCCTTTCCAATCCCTGATCCACTCCACCCCTTCCACCCCTGTATCCCACTTCCACCCCTTTCCAACCCCTGTATCCCACTTCCATCCCTTCCAATCCTGTATCCCACTTCCATCCCTTTCCAACCCCTGTATCCACTTCCATCCCCTTTCCAATCCCTGTATCCCACTTCCATCCCTTTCCAATCCCTGTATCCCACTTCCACCCCTTTCAATCCCTGTATCCCACTTCCACCCCTTCCACCCTGTATCCCACTTCCACCCCTTTCCAATCCCTGTATCCCACTTCCACCCCTTTCCAATCCCTGTATCCCACTTCCACCCCTTCCACCCCTGATATCCCACTTCCACCCTTTCCAACCCCTGTATCCCACTTCCACCCCTTTCCAATCCCTGTATCCCACTTCCATCCCTTTCCAACCCCTGTATCCCACTTTCCACCCCTTTCCAACCCCTGTATCCCACTTCCATCCCTTTCCAATCCCGTATCCCATTCCATCCCTTTCCAATCCCTGTATCCCACTTCACCCCTTTCCAACCCCTGTATCCCACTTCCATCCCTTTCCAATCCCTGTTATCCCACTTCCATCCCTTTCCAACCCCTGTATCCCCCTGTATCCCACTTTCATCCCTTTCCAAGCCCTGTATCCACTTCCACCCCTTTCCAACCCCTGTATCCCACTTCCATCCCCTTTCCAATCCCTGTATCCCACTTCCATCCCTTTCCAATCCTGTATCCCACTTCCACCCCTTTCCAACCCCTGTATCCCACTTCCACCCCTTTCCAATCCCTGTATCCCACTTCCACCCCTTTCCAACCCCTGTATCCCACTTCCACCCCTTTCCAATCCCTGTATCCCACTCCACCCCTTTCCAACCCTGTATCCCACTTCCATCCCCTTTCCAACCCCTGTATCCCACTTCCACCCCTTTCCAAACCCTGTATCCCACTTCCACCCCTTTCCAATCCCGTATACCACTTCCATCCCCTTTCCAACCCGTATCCCACTTCCACCCCTTTCCAATCCCTGTATCCCACTTCCATCCCTTTCCAATCCCTGTATCCCACTTCCACCCCTTTCCAACCCCTGTATCCCACTTCCACCCCTTTCCAATCCCTGTATCCCACTTCCACCCCTTTCCAACCCCCGTATCCCATTCCATCCCCTTTCAAACCCTGTATCCCACTTCCACCCCTTTCCAACCCCTGTATCCCACTCCACCCCTTTCCAATCCCTGTATCCCACTTCCATCCCCTTTCCAATCCCTGTACCCACTTCCACCCCTTTCCAAATCCCTGTATCAATTCCATCCTTTCCAATCCCTGTATCCCACTTCCACCCCTTTCCAACCCCTGTATCCCAATTCCACCCCTTTCCAATCCCTGTATCCCACTTCCACCCCTTTCCAACCCCTGTATCCCACTTCCATCCCCTTTCCAACCCCTGTATCCCACCTCCACCCTTCCAACCCCTGTATCCCACTTCCTCCCCTTTCCAATCCCTGTATCCCACTTCCATCCCCTTTCCAATCCCTGTATCCCACTTCCACCCCTTTCCAATCCCTTTATCCCACTTCCATCCCTTTCCAATCCCTGTATCCCACTTCCACCCCTTTCCAACCCTGTATCCCACTTCCACCCCTTTCCAACCCCTGTATCCCAATTCCACCCCTTTCCAACCCCTGTATCCCACTTCCATCCCTTTCCAACCTCTGTATCCTCCTGTATCCCACTTCCACCCCTTTCCAACCTGTATCCCACTTCCACCCTTTCCAATCCCTGTATCCGCCTTCCACCCACTTCCACTACCTATATCCCCCTTCCAACCCCCTGTATCCCCCTTCCACCCCCTATATCCCCTTCCAACCCCCTGTATTCCATAGCCTACCCCAGACCAGTTCTGTTTGAGGAGTTTAATTAACAAGTCAGTAGCCTGGAAAGATCCTGGTCTGAGACTGAGTTTAATTAACCAGATGCAGTAGCTTCTGGAAAGATCCTGGTCTGAGACTGAGTTTAATTAACCAGATGCAGTAGCTTCTGGAAAGATCCTGGTCTGAGACTGAGTTTAATTAACAACATGCTGTAGCTTCTGGAAAGATCCTGGTCTGAGGACTGAGTTTAATTAACAAGATGCAGTAGCTTCTGGAAGATCCTGGTCTGAGACTGAGTTTAATTAACAACATGCAGTAGCTTGGAAAGATCCTGGTCTGAGACTGAGTTTAATTAACCAGATGCAGTAGCTTCTGGGAAGATCCTGGTCTGAGACTGAGTTTAATAACCAGATGCAGTAGCTTCTGGGAAAGTCTGGTCTGAGCTCGAGTTTAATTAACAACATGCTGTAGCTTCTGGAAAGATCCTGGTCTGAGACTGAGTTTAATTAACCAGATGCAGTAGCTTCTGGAAAGATCCTGGTCTGAGACTGAGTTTAATTACAACATGCTGTAGCTTTCGGAAAGACCCTGGTCTGAGACTGAGTTTAATTAACCAGATGCAGTAGCTTCTGGAAGATCCTGGTCTGAGACTGAGTTTAATTAACAAGATGCAGTAGCTTCTGGAAAGATCCTGGTCTGAGAACTGAGTTTAATTAACAACATGCAGTAGCTTCTGGAAAGAACTGGTCTGAGACTGAGTTTAATTAACAACATGCTGTAGCTCTGAAAGATCCTGGTCTGAGACTGAGTTTAATTAACAACATGCTGTAGCTTCTGGGAAGATCCTGGTCTGAGACTGAGTTTAATTACAACATGCTGTAGCTTCTGGAAAGATCTGGTCTGAGACTGAGTTTAATTAACAAGATGCATAGCTTCTGGAAAGATCCTGGTCTGAGAATGAGTTTAGTTAACAACATGCTGTAGCTTCTGGAAAGATCCTGGTCTGAGACTGAGTTTAATTAACAACATGCTGTAGCTTCTGGAAAGATCCTGGTCTGAGACTGAGTTTAATTAACAACATGCAGTAGCTTCTGGAAAGATCCTGGTCTGAGACTGAGTTAATTAACAACATGCTGTAGCTTCTGGAAAGATCCTGGTCTGAGACTGAGTTTAATTAACAAACATGCAGTAGCTTCTGGAAAGATCCTGGTCTGAGACTGAGTTAATTAACAACATGCTAGCTTCTGGAAAGATCCTGGTCTGAGACTGAGTTTAATTAACAACATGCTGTAGCTTCTGGAAAGACCCTGGTCTGAGACTGAGTTTAATTAACCAGATGCAGTAGCTTCTGGAAAGATCCTGGTTGAGACTGAGTTTAATTAACAACATCGTAGCTTCTGGAAAGATCCTGGTCTGAGACTGAGTTTAATTAACAACATGTGTAGCTTCTGGAAAGTCCTGGTCTGAGACTGAGTTAATTAACAACAGCTGTAGCTTCGGAAAGATCCTGGTCTGAGACTGAGTTTAATTAACCAGATGCAGTAGCTTCTGGAAGATCCTGGTCTGAGACTGAGTTTAATTAACAACATGCTGTAGCTTCTGGAAAGATCCTGGTCTGAGACTGAGTTTAATTAACAACATGCTGTAGCTTCTGGGAAGATCCTGGTCTGAGACTGAGTTTAATTAACAACATGCAGTAGCTTCTGGAAAGATCCTGGTCTGAGATTGAGTTTAATAACAACATGCAGTAGCTTCTGGAAAGATCCTGGTCTGAGACTGAGTTTAATTAACAAGATGCAGTAGCTTCTGGAAAGATCCTGGTCTGAGACTGAGTTTAATTAACCAGATGCAGTAGCTTCTGGAAAGATCCTGGTCTGAGACTGAGTTTAATTAACAAGATGCAGTAGCTTCTGGAAAGATCCTGGTCTGAGACTGAGTTTAATTAACAAGATGCAGTAGCTTCTGGAAAGATCCTGGTCTGAGACTGAGTTTAATTAACAAGATGCAGTAGCTTCTGGAAAGATCCTGGTCTGAGACTGAGTTTAATTAACAAAATGCTGTAGCTTCTGGAAAGATCCTGGTCTGAGATGAGTTTAATTAACAAGATGCAGTAGCTTCTGGAAAGATCCTGGTCGAGACTGAGTTTAATTAACAACATGCTGTAGCTTCTGGAAAGATCCTGGTCTGAGACTGAGTTTAATTAACAAGATGCAGTAGCTTCTGGAAAGATCCTGGTTGAGACTGAGTTTAATTAACCAGATGCAGTAGCTTCTGGAAAGATCCTGGTCTGAGACTGGGCCTGCGGCTGTACAGGGTTGTCTCTTAATGAGCTGCCCATGGTGATATAGAGAGAATCAGTGTGCAATATGAGCACAATCACAATCTAATGGGCTAATTCATTAGAAAGGAACATCATTTAACACAACGCTGCCTTTTAGTGGCTGATCTTGAGCTCATCAGGACACCAAATATTATTTTACTCCTGTTTGGTAAAATGATATTTGCACATTTTAATATCAGGTACTGCAGTACAGTCTATTACACAGCTGCCATTCATTCCCCGTTTCTGTTCAGAACTTAACAAATTGAATAAGGCCTGGCGACAGATAAAGATAGATAGGCTGCCATATTATTCTCCTGGAACAAACCAAGGACTGGTCACTAGCACTGTGTTTAATCACAGGTGTTGTTTTGGAACCTGAATTAATACAGATAAGGGAGAGGAAGATAGCATCTCAGCTTTTCCTACACAGATATACTAGGCCTACTGTTTTCATTAGCCTCTAAGTTGAGAGAGAGAGGAGAGAGAGAGAAGAGAGAGAGAGAGAGGAGAGAGAGGAGAGAGAGAGAGAGAGAGAGAGAGAGAGAGAGAGAGAGAGAGAGAGAGAGAGAGAGAGAGAGAGAGAGAGAGAGAGAGAGAGAGAGAGAGAAGGGAGAGAGAGAGAGAGAGAGAGAGAGAGAGAGAGAGAGAGAGAGAGAGAGAGGTCATGAGCAGATGAGCTCCTGAAAAATATTTAGAGTTGGATAAACTTGGATTGATCCACAAGGACAGATACAGAATACCTCCCTCCACAACATAACCTTCACTATGTCACCAGGACATATACAGGATACTACCCTCCACAACACTATGTCACCAGGACATATACAGGATACTACCCTCCACAACACTATGTCACCAGGACATATACAGGATACCACCCTCCACAACACTATGTCACCAGGACATATACAGGATACTACCCTCCACAACATAACCTTCACTATGTCACCAGGACATATACAGGATACCACCCTCCACAACATAACCTTCACTATGTCACCAGGACATATACATGATACTACCCTCCACAACACTATGTCACCAGGACATATACAGGATACTACCCTCCACAACATAACCTTCACTATGTCACCAGGACATATACAGGATACTACCCTTCACAACATAACCTTCACTATGTCACCAGGACATATACAGGATACTACCCTCCACAACATAACCTTCACTATGTCACCAGGACATATACAGGATACTACCCTCTACAACATAACCTTCACTATGTCACCAGGACATATACAGGATACTACCCTCCACAACATAACCTTCACTATGTCACCAGGACATATACAGGATACTACCCTCTAAACATAACCTTCACTATGTCACCAGGACATATACAGGATACTACCCTCCACAACATAACCTTCACTATGTCACCAGGACATATACAGGATACTACCCTCCACAACATAACCTTCACTATGTCACCAGGACATACACAGGATACTACCCTCTACAACACTATGTCACCAGGACATATACAGGATACTACCCTTCACAACATAACCACTATGTCACCAGGACATATACAGGATACTACCCTCCACAACATAACCTTCACTATGTCACCAGGACATATACAGGATACTACCCTCCACAACACTATGTCACCAGGACATATACAGGATACTACCCTCCACAACATAACCTTCACTATGTCACCAGGATATATACAGGATACTACCCTCCACAACACTATGTCACCAGGACATATACAGGATACTACCCTCCACAACATAACCTTCACTATGTCACCAGGACATATACAGGATACCACCCTCCACAACATAACCTTCACTATGTCACCAGGACATATACAGGATACTACCCTCCACAACACTATGTCACCAGGACATATACAGGATACCACCCTCCACAACATAACCTTCACTATGTCACCAGGACATATACAGGATACTACCCTCCATAACATAACCTTCACTATGTCACCAGGACATATACAGGATACTACCCTCCACAACATAACCTTCACTATGTCACCAGGACATATACAGGATACTACCCTCCATAACATAACCTTCACTATGTCACCAGGACATATACAGGATACTACCCTCCACAACATAACCTTCACTATGTCACCAGGACATATACAGGATACTACCCTCCACAACATAACATTCACTATGTCACCAGGACATATACAGGATGCTTCCCTCCACAACATAACCTTCACTATGTCACCAGGACATATACAGGATACTACCCTCCACAACAGAACCCTCACTATGTCACCAGGACATATACAGGATACTACCCTCTACAACATAACCTTCACTATGTCACCAGAACATATACAGGATACTACCCTCCACAACATAACCTTCACTATGTCACCAGGATATATACAGGATACTACCCTCCACAACACTATGTCACCAGGACATATACAGGATACTACCCTCTACAACATAACCTTCACTATGTCACCAGGACATATACAGGATACCACCCTCCACAACATAACCTTCACTATGTCACCAGGACATATACAGGATACTACCCTCCACAACACTATGTCACCAGGACATATACAGGATACTACCCTCCACAACCTAACCTTCACTATGTCACCAGGACATATACAGGATACTACCCTCCACAACATAACCTTCACTATGTCACCAGGACATATACAGGATGCTACCCTCCACAACACTATGTCACCAGGACATATACAGGATACTACCCTCCACAACACTATGTCACCAGGACATATACAGGATACTACCCTCCACAACACTATGTCATCACCAGGACATATACAGGATACTACCCTCCACAACATAACCTTCACTATGTCACCAGGACATATACAGGATACTACCCTCCACAACACTATGTCACCAGGACATATACAGGATACTACCCTCCACAACATAACCTTCACTATGTCACCAGGACATATACAGGATACTACCCTCCACAACACTATGTCACCAGGACATATACAGGATACCACCCTCCACAACATAACCTTCACTATGTCACCAGGACATATACAGGATACTACCCTCCACAACATAACCTTCACTATGTCACCAGGACATATACAGGATACTACCCTTCACTATGTCACCAGGACATATACAGGATACTACCCTCCACAACACTATGTCACCAGGACATATACAGGATACTACCCTCTACAACATAACCTTCACTATGTCACCAGGACATATACAGGATACTACCCTCCACAACATAACATTCACTATGTCACCAGGACATATACAGGATACTACCCTCCACAACACTATGTCACCAGGACATATACAGGATACTACCCTCCACAACATAACCTTCACTATGTCACCAGGACATATACAGGATACTACCCTCCACAACATAACCGTCACTATGTCACCAGGACATATACAGGATACTACCCTCCACAACACTATGTCACCAGGACATATACAGGATACTACCCTCCACAACATAACCTTCACTATGTCACCAAGACATATACAGGATACTACCCTCCACAACATAACATTCACTATGTCACCAGGACATATACAGGATACTACCCTCCACAACATAACATTCACTATGTCACCAGGACATATACAGGATACTACCCTCCACAACAAAACATACATTCCAAGTCAAACTCCAAACCTACAACCTGATTTTGGACAAAATGACCTGGAAGGATTCCTCCTACTAAAGATTCGTATTCCAAGGACGGTACAGCAAATGCTCTGGCAAACCAAGGACCACCAAAAGAAGCACAACAGAAACCCGAAAATCAAATCCAACCTGGAACTGAATGAGTAATGTTTAGTCTGAAGCTACTTTTAAAGCCAAGATGAAAACTAAATTACAGAATATATTTTTCTTTATAAGGACTGAATGCTTAGTTAAGGCTACCAAGCTTTCTAGGACAGAACAGATCTGGTTGCAACTTCAATTAGCACTGAGGTGTGAAGTGAGAGGTGTCAAAGCCCTTGAGCCCAACAATGGCAGGAGTTTCAAAGCCTCCCCCACCCAAATACAGAGGCCTTTGAGGCCCCCGGCTCCATGGCTTTCCCCTGTGCTATAGGACATCACAATACTGTACCCCTAAAAATGAGAAGGCATGGAAAGAGTACAACATGAAGCTCCTCATGGACAACCAAGAGACACTTTTTGCTGACCTCTACAAAAATGGGAACGTAAGCAAATTATTCTTCCACACAGACCACTCCCTGGCATGGCACAGTGCTATATTAACACACTACCCCTCTGTTAAGGGAGGGGGTGTTAACGATGGGTGTAACCTCAGGATACTAGACAACGAGGACTCTGAGTCAGTCAATGTCAACCTGTACCAGTCTGGAACAGTATTGGTACAGAACAGCCCAAAACAGTTTCAGTTGGACTTTCACAGAATCAAAGAGGGAGGGTAGCAGGAGAAAAGCCTGTCCCACCCCAAGCGAGACAGACCAGAACTCTTCCTTAATACAGGATCGCTGTCCTCTCTGCGGGACGGTTGAGCTAACGTAGGCTAATGTGATTAGCATGAGGTTGTAAGTAACAAGAACATTTCCCAGGACATAGACATGTCTGCACTCTGGACTGTGGTAAGACATCTTCAACAGGAGAAAGAGCAGGAGCGGAATAAGAAGGCCCAGCGGCAGGAGAAGAACAGAGCGCTGGAGGAGAAGGTGAGAAAGATGACGTGTGACAGAGATACAAAACATTATAGAGCTGGCCACCCCCGCAGAGAGCCAGCAGAACAGTCCACCCCAGACCTTGACCATAGCCTCGACATTACAACAGGACAGATAAATGAAGAACCCCAAACCAAGGGAATCCCACCCCCTCTGAGCCCCCCTGATAGCCCTCCTGAACACCCCCCCCCCCCCCGCCCACTGAGGACATCACAATCCACAGATTGTACTCCTTATGGACTCCAACTAGAAATATATACAAGAAAATAAACTTTTCCCAAATTCACAGTCCCTAAACTGTGGTGTCCAAACACCCAGAACACCCTAGACCTTCTGTCTGAGGATCAACTAGGGACACCCAGCCACATAATAATACAAACAGGCACAAACGACCTGAGAGCACAGAAGGAAAGGGTGGCCACAGCACCCAAGGGAGTGATTGAAAAACCTTATTCTACTTTCTCCACCTTGCTACCACGAAAATACTTCCACCCTGCTACCATACAGTAGGTAAATGCAAGTATTTCCCGTAACTGTGCCTCAAAACCAAATGTTTACCTGGCCCACCACTCCACCCTGGACTTGAACAGCCTTTACGACCAGGTCCACCTATACAAGGCAGCAGTGCCCACCTTCGCCAGGACCCTAACGGACGTTGTCCTCAACCACTGCCCCAACACCTCACACAGGAGAAACAGATCAACAGACACTCCGCCCAGACCAGCAAGACACTCTCCCAGATCTGCGGGACCCACACTCTCCAAACCCCAACCAATCAATACCCCTCCAAACCAACCATACCCACACTCCATATACTGTAGGCCCCCTCAGATCAGACCTATGCCCCTCCTGCCCACCCCATGTCCCCCACTCCTGCAAAGAGGGCCTCAACATGGAAGTCACACATATGCCCAGGCTGTGAGCAGACAAACAGGCCCAACCCCCACTTTTACACTAGGCCAAAGCAATGCATTTACCAGATGCTCAGCAGGCTCTGAGCTCTGAAGCTTCCAGAAAATTGGAACGAAAATGGTGCCACACCAAACTGGAAGTCTTCCGCCTAGCTTGGAAAGACAGTACCGTCCAGTATCGAAGAGCCCTCACTGCTGCTCGATCATCCTATTTTTCCAACTTAATTGAGGAAAATAAGAACAATCCGAAATTTATTTTTGATACTGTCGCAAAGCTAACTAAAAAGCAGCATTCCCCAAGTGAGGATGGCTTTCACTTCAGCAGTAATAAATTCATGAACTTCTTTGAGGAAAAGATCATGATCATTAGAAAGCAAATTACGGACTCCTCTTTAAATCTGCGTATTCCTCCAGGGCTTAGCTGTCCTGGATCTGCACAACTCTGCCAGGACCTAGGATCAAGAGAGACACTTAAGTGTTTTAGTACTATATCTCTTGACACAATGATGAAAATGATCATGGCCTCTAAACCTTCAAGCTGCATACTGGATCCTATTCCTACTAAACTACTGAAAGAGCTGCTTCCTGTGCTTGGCCCTCCTATGTTGAACATAATAAACAGCTCTCTATCCACCGGATGTGTACCAAACTCACCAAAAGTGGCAGTAATAAAGCCTCTCTTGAAAAAGCCAAACCTTGACCCAGAAAATATAAAATAACTATTGGCCTATATCGGATTTTCCATTCCTCTCAAAAAAAATTGAAAAAGTTGTTGCACCGCAACTTACTGCCTTCCTGAAAACAAACAATGTATACGAAATGCTTCAGTCTGGTTTTAGACCCCATCATAGCACTGAGACTGCACTTGTGAAGGTAGTAAATTACCTTTTAATGGCGTCAGACCAAGGCTCTGCATCTGTCCTCGTGCTCCTAGGCCTTAGTGCCCAGATAAAGCACTAAATAATCTTCAGTTAGTGCTAAACACAGCTGCTAGAATCGTGACTAGAACCAAAAAATGTGATCATATTACTCCAGTGCTATCCTCTCTACAATGGCTTCCTGTTAAGGCAAAGGCTGATTTCAAGGTTTTACTGCTAACCTACAAAGCATTACATGGGCTTGCTCCTACCTATCTTTCCGATTTGGTCCTGCCGTACATACCTACACGTACGCTACGGTCACAAGACGCAGGCCTCCTAACTGTCCCTAGAATTTCTAAGCAAACAGCTGGAGGCAGGGCTTTCTCCGATAGAGCTCCATTTTTATGGAATGGTCTGCCTACTCATGTGAGAGACGCAGACTCGGTCTCAACCTTTAAGTCTTTATTGAAGACTCATCTCTTCAGTAGGTCATATGATTGAGTGAGTCTGGCCCAGGAGTGTGAAGGTGAACGGAAAGGCTCTGGAGCAACGAACCGCCCTTGCTGTCTCTGCCTGGCCGGTTCCCCTCTTTCCACTGGGATTCTCTGCCTCTAACCCTATTACAGGGGCTGAGTCACTGGCTTACTGGTGCTCTTCCATGCCGTCTCTAGGAGAGGTGCGTCACTTGAGTGGGTTGAGTCACTGACGTGATCTTCCTGTCTGGGTTGGCGACCCCCTTGGGTTGTGCCGTGACGGAGATCTTTGTGGGCTATACTCGGGCCTTGTCTCAGGATGGTAAGTTGATGGTTGAAGATATTCCTCTAGTGGTGTGGGGGCTGTGCTTTGGCAAAGTGGGTGGGGTTATATCCTGCCTGTTTGGCCCTGTACGGGGGTATCGTCGGATGGGGCCACAGTGTCTCCTGACCCCTCCTGTCTCAGCCTCCAGTATTTATGCTGCAGTAGTTTATGTGTCGGGGGGCTAGGGTCAGTCTGTTATATCTGGAGTATTTCTCCTGTGTTATCCAGTGTCCTGTGTGAATTTAAGTATGCTCTCACTAATTCTCTCTTTCTCTCTTTCTTTCTCTCTCTCGGAGCACCTGAGCCCAAGGACCATGCGTCAGGACTACCGGGCATGATGACTCCTTGCTGTCCCGTCCACCTGGCCTTGCTACTACTCCAGTTTCAACTGTTCTGCCTGCGGCTATGGAACAGTGATCTTTTCACTGGACGTGCTACCTGTCTCAGACCTGCTGTTTTCAACTCTCTAGAGACAGCATGAGCGGTAGAGATACTCTGAATGATCGGCTATAAAAAGCCAACTGACATTTACTCCTGAGGTGCTGACCTGTTGCACCCTCGACATCCACTGTGACTATCATTATTTGACCCTGCTGGTCATTTATGAACATTTGAACATCTTGGCCATGTTCTGTTATAATCTCCACCCGGCACAGCCAGAAGAGGACTGGCCACCCCTCATAGCCTGGTTCCTCTCTAGGTTTCTTCCTAGGTTCTGCTTGCTGTTTGGGGTTTTCGGCTGGGTTTCTGTTCAGCACTTTGAGATATCAGCTGATGTGAGAAGGGCTTTACAAATACATTTAATTTGATTTGATCTGCTCATACTTACTAGACTGAGGCCAAACCAAACGACTAACAACATTGGACACTTTATAGAACACAAAGCTTTCACTGTCTCATCCTGGAATATATAAGGCCTGAGGTCATCTGCCTTTGGCCTAAAGAGCAGGAACCTGGACTTCACCAAAGATATCAGAAATACAGACAATGTCATTCGACAAGAAACATGGTATAGAGGAGATGGACCCACTGGTTGCCCTCTAGGTTACAGAGAGCTGGTAGTCCCATCCACCAAACTACCAGGTGTAAAACATGGTATAGAGGAGATGGACCCACTGGTTGCTCTCTAGGTTACAAAGAGCTGGTAGTCCCATCCACCACACTACCAGGAGTAAAACATGGTATAGAGGAGATGGACCCACTGGTTGCTCTCTAGGTTACAAAGAGCTGGTAGTCCCATCCACCACACTACCAGGTGTAAAACATGGTATAGAGGAGATGGACCCACTGGTTGCTCTCTAAGTTACAAAGAGCTGGTAGTCCCATCCACCACACTACCAGGTGTAAAACATGGTATAGAGGAGATGGACCCACTGGTTGCTCTCTAGGTTACAAAGAGCTGGTAGTCCCATCCACCACACTACCAGGAGTAAAACATGGTATAGAGGAGATGGACCCACTGGTTGCTCTCTAGGTTACAGAGAGCTGGTAGTCCCATCCACCACACTACCAGGTGGGTGGTATAGAGGAGATGGACCCACTGGTTGCCCTCTAGGTTACAGAGAGCTGGTAGTCCCATCCACCACACTACCAGGTTGGTGGTATAGAGGAGATGGACCCACTGGTTGTCCTCTAGGTTACAGAGAGCTGGTAGTCCCATCCACCACACTACCAGGTGGGTGGTATAGAGGAGATGGACCCACTGGTTGTCCTCTAGGTTACAGAGAGCTGGTAGTCCCATCCACCACACTACCAGGTGGGTGGTATAGAGGAGACGGACCCACTGGTTGCCCTCTAGGTGACAGAGAGCTGGTAGTCCCATCCACCACACTACCAGGTGGGTGGTATAGAGGAGACGGACCCACTGGTTGTCCTCTAGGTGACAGAGAGCTGGTAGTCCCATCCACCACACTACCAGGTGGGTGGTATAGAGGAGATGGACCCACTGGTTGCCCTCTAGGTTACAGAGAGCTGGTAGTCCCATCCACCACACTACCAGGTGTGTGGTATAGAGGAGATGGACCCACTGGTTTCCCTCTAGGTTACAGAGAGCTGGTAGTCCCATCCACCACACTACCAGGTGGGTGGTATAGAGGAGATGGACCCACTGGTTGTCCTCTAGGTTACAGAGAGCTGGTAGTCCCATCCACCACACTACCAGGTGGGTGGTATAGAGGAGACAGACCCACTGGTTGTCCTCTAGGTTACAGAGAGCTGGTAGTCCCATCCACCACACTACCAGGTGGGTGGTATAGAGGAGACAGACCCACTGGTTGTCCTCTAGGTTACAGAGAGCTGGTAGTCCCATCCACCACACTACCAGGTGGGTGGTATAGAGGAGATGGACCCAATGGTTGCCCTCTAGGTTACAGAGAGCTGGTAGTCCCATCCACCACACTACCAGGTGGGTGGTATAGAGGAGATGGACCCACTGGTTGCTCTCTAGGTTACAGAGAGCTGGTAGTCCCATCCACCACACTACCAGGTGGGTGGTATAGAGGAGATGGACCCACTGGTTGCCCTCTAGGTTACAGAGAGCTGGTAGTCCCATCCACCACACTACCAGGTGGGTGGTATAGAGGAGACGGACCCACTGGTTGGCCTCTAGGTTACAGAGAGCTGGTAGTCCCATCCACCACACTACCAGGTGGGTGGTATAGAGGAGACAGACCCACTGGTTGCCCTCTAGGTTACAGAGAGCTGGTAGTCCCATCCACCACACTACCAGGTGGGTGGTATAGAGGAGACAGACCCACTGGTTGTCCTCTAGGTTACAGAGAGCTGGTAGTCCCATCCACCACACTACCAGGTGGGTGGTATAGAGGAGACGGACCCACTGGTTGCCCTCTAGGTTACAGAGAGCTGGTAGTCCCATCCACCACACTACCAGGTGGGTGGTATAGAGGAGACGGACCCACTGGTTGTCCTCTAGGTTACAGAGAGCTGGTAGTCCCATCCACCACACTACCAGGAGTAAAACATGGTATAGAGGAGATGGACCCACTGGTTGCCCTCTAGGTTACAGAGAGCTGGTAGTCCCATCCACCACACTACCAGGTGGGTGGTATAGAGGAGACGGACCCACTGGTTTCCCTCTAGGTTACAGAGAGCTGGTAGTCCCATCCACCACACTACCAGGTGGGTGGAATAGAGGAGACGGACCCACTGGTTGCCCTCTAGGTTACAGAGAGCTGGTAGTCCCATCCACCACACTACCAGGTGGGTGGTATAGAGGGGACAGACCCACTGGTTGCCCTCTAGGTTACAGAGAGCTGGTAGTCCCATCCACCACACTACCAGGTTGGTGGTATAGAGGAGACGGACCCACTGGTTGTCCTCTAGGTTACAGAGAGCTGGTAGTCCCATCCACCACACTACCAGGTGGTTGGTATAGAGGAGACGGACCCACTGGTTGCCCTCTAGGTTACAGAGAGCTGGTCGTCCCATCCACCAAACTACCAGGTGGGTGGTATAGAGGAGACGGACCCACTGGTTGCCCTCTAGGTTACAGAGAGCTGGTAGTCCCATCCACCACACTACCAGGTGGGTGGTATAGAGGAGACGGACCCACTGGTTGTCCTCTAGGTTACAGAGAGCTGGTAGTCCCATCCACCACACTACCAGGTGGGTGGTATAGAGGAGACGGACCCACTGGTTGTCCTCTAGGTTACAGAGAGCTGGTAGTCCCATCCACCACACTACCAGGAGTAAAACATGGTATAGAGGAGATGGACCCACTGGTTGCCCTCTAGGTTACAGAGAGCTGGTAGTCCCATCCACCACACTACCAGGTGGGTGGTATAGAGGAGACGGACCCACTGGTTGTCCTCTAGGTTACAGAGAGCTGGTAGTCCCATCCACCACACTACCAGGTGGGTGGTATAGAGGAGACGGACCCACTGGTTGTCCTCTAGGTTACAGAGAGCTGGTAGTCCCATCCACCACACTACCAGGTGGGTGGTATAGAGGAGACGGACCCACTGGTTGTCCTCTAGGTTACAGAGAGCTGGTAGTCCCATCCACCACACTACCAGGTGGGTGGTATAGAGGAGACGGACCCACTGGTTGTCCTCTAGGTTACAGAGAGCTGGTAGTCCCATCCACCACACTACCAGGTGTAAAACAGGGAAGACACTCAGTGGGTATGCTAATTTGGTATAGAGCAGACCTAACTATTAAATTGTAAGGAATATTTTACATTTGGCTAGAAATTCAAAAGGAAATCATTTTGACAGAAAAAAATGTCCTCCTGTGTGCTACCTACCCCCACTAAAATCCCCATATTTGAATGAAGACAGCTTCTCCATCCTAGAGGGGGAGATCAACCATTTCCAGGCCCAGGGACATGTACTAGTCTGTGGCGACCTACATGCCAGAACTGAACCAGAACCTGACCCTGTCAGCGCACAAGGGGACAAACACCATTCCCTCCAAAACGGGTCACAACTCCTGCAGCTCTGTCGCACGTTGGGCACATAGTCAATGGGGAGTCCTATGGTAGGTACACCTATAATCAAATCAAATGTATTTGTCACAACAGGTGTAGGACCTTACAGTGAAATGCTTACTTACAAGCCCTTAACCAACAATGCAGTTTTAAGAAAAATATGTGTTAAGAAAGTATTTACTAAAATAAACTGAGGTAAAAAATAAATAAAATATAAAATATTTATTAAAGAAGAAAAACAACAAATAATTAAGGAGAAAAAATAAAATATCATTGGTCAGACTATATACAGGGGCTACCGGTACAGAGTCAATGTGGAGGCTATATACAGGGGCTACCGGTACAGAGTCAATGTGGAGGCTATATACAGGGGGGTACCGGTACAGAGTCAATGTGGAGGCTATATACAGGGGGTACCGGTATAGAGTCAATGTGGAGGCTATATACAGGGGGTACCGGTACAGAGTCAATGTGGAGACTATATACAGGGTGTGACGGTACAGAGTCAATGTGGAGGCTATATACAGGGGGTACCGGTACAGAGTCAATGTGGAGACTATATACAGGGGCTACCGGTACAGAGTCAATGTGGAGGCTATATACAGGGGGGTACCGGTACAGAGTCAATGTGGAGGCTATATACAGGGGCTACCGGTACAGAGTCAATGTGGAGGCTATATACAGGGGCTACCGGTACAGAGTCAATGTGGAGGCTATATACAGGGGGTACCGGTACAGAGTCAATGTGGAGGCTATATACAGGGGGTACCGGTACAGAGTCAATGTGGAGGCTATATACAGGGGGTACCGGTACAGAGTCAATGTGGAGGCTATATACAGGGGGTACCGGTACAGAGTCAATGTGGAGGCTATATACAGGGGGGTACCGGTACAGAGTCAATGTGGAGGCTATATACAGGGGCTACCGGTACAGAGTCAATGTGGAGACTATATACAGGGGGTACTGGTACAGAGTCAATGTGGAGGCTATATACAGGGGCTACCGGTACAGAGTCAATGTGGAGACTATATACAGGGGGTACTGGTACAGAGTCAATGTGGAGGCTATATACAGGGGGTACCGGTACAGAGTCAATGTGGAGGCTATATACAGGGGCTACCGGTACAGAGTCAATGTGGAGACTATATACAGGGGGGTACCGGTACAGAGTCAATGTGGAGGCTATATACAGGGGCTACCGGTACAGAGTCAATGTGGAGACTATATACAGGGGGTACCGGTACAGAGTCAATGTGGAGACTATATACAGGGGCTACCGGTACAGAGTCAATGTGGAGACTATATACAGGGGGTACCGGTACAGAGTCAATGTGGAGGCTATATACAGGGGGTACCGGTACAGAGTCAATGTGGAGGCTATATACAGGGGGTATCGGTACAGAGTCAATGTGGAGGCTATATACAGGGTATTACGGTACAGAGTCAATGTGGAGGCTATATACAGGGGCTACCGGTACAGAGTCAATGTGGAGGCTATATACAGGGGGTACCGGTACAGAGTCAATGTGGAGGCTATATACAGGGGGTATCGGTACAGAGTCAATGTGGAGGCTATATACAGGGTATTACGGTACAGAGTCAATGTGGAGGCTATATACAGGGGCTACCGGTACAGAGTCAATGTGGAGGCTATATACAGGGGGTACCGGTACAGAGTCAATGTGGAGGCTATATACAGGGGGTACCGGTACAGAGTCAATGTGGAGGCTATATACAGGGGTACCGGTACAGAGTCAACGTGGAGGCTATATACAGAGGATACCGGTACAGAGTCAATGTGGAGGCTATATACAGGGGGTACCGGTACAGAGTCAATGTGGAGGCTATATACAGGGGGTACCGGTACAGAGTCAATGTGGAGGCTATATACAGGGGGTACCGGTACAGAGTCAATGTGGAGACTATATACAGGGTATTACGGTACAGAGTCAATGTGGAGGCTATATACAGGGGGTACCAGTACAGAGTCAATGTGGAGGCTATATACAGGGTGTTACGGTACAGAGTCAATGTGGAGGCTATATACAAGGTGTGACGGTACAGAGTCAATGTGGAGGCTATATACAGGGGGTACCGGTACAGAGTCAATGTGGAGGCTATATACAGGGGGTACCGGTACAGAGTCAATATGGAGGCTATATACAGGGGGGTACCGGTACAGAGTCAATGTGGAGGCTATATACAGGGGGTACCGGTACAGAGTCAATATGGAGGCTATATACAGGGGGGTACCGGTACAGAGTCAATATGGAGGCTATATACAGGGGGGTACCGGTACAGAGTCAATATGGAGGCTATATACAGGGGGGTACCGGTACAGAGTCAATGTGGAGGCTATATACAGGGGGGTACCGGTACAGAGTCAATATGGAGGCTATATACAGGGGGGTACCGGTACAGAGTCAATGTGGAGGCTATATACAGGGGGTACCGGTACAGAGTCAATATGGAGGCTATATACAGGGGGGTACCGGTACAGAGTCAATGTGGAGGCTATATACAGGGGGGTACCGGTACAGAGTCAATATGGAGGCTATATACAGGGGGTACCGGTACAGAGTCAATGTGGAGGCTATATACAGGGGGTACCGGTACAGAGTCAATATGGAGGCTATATACAGGGGGGTACCGGTACAGAATCAATGTGGAGGCTATATACAGGGGGTACCGGTACAGAGTCAATGTGGAGACTATATACAGGGTATTACGGTACAGAGTCAATGTGGAGGCTATATACAGGGGGTACCGGTACAGAGTCAATATGGAGGCTATATACAGGGGGGTACCGGTACAGAATCAATGTGGAGGCTATATACAGGGGGTACCGGTACAGAGTCAATGTGGAGACTATATACAGGGTATTACGGTACAGAGTCAATGTGGAGGCTATATACAGGGTGTGACGGTACAGAATCAATGTGGAGGCTATATACAGGGGGTACCGGTACAGAGTCAATGTGGAGGCTATATACAGGGGGTACCGGTACAGAGTCAATGTGTGGGGGCACCGGTTAGTCAATGTAATTGAGGTAGTATGTACATGTAGGTAGAGATAAAGTGACTATGCATGGATAATAAACAGAGAGTAGCAGCAGCGTAAAATGCAAACGCAAATAGTCCAGGTACAGTGGTCTGTATATTATATAGTATAGAGTACCAGTGACTGCAACCTGGTTCAGGTTATCAGTCAACCTACAGTGGTACTCCACTAAAAGTTTGGAGATTATGCTGCGAGACTTAGAGGTAATTTGTGGTTTAGTACGGTACCCTGCATCACTGGTATCCTGCTCAATGTAAGTCAGAACTCTAACTAGGCCACTCAGGAACATTCAATGTCAACTTTGTAAGCAACTCCAGTGTATATTTAGCATTATGGCCTTGTGATTTAGGTTATTGTCCTGCTGAAAGGTGAATTGTCTCCCAGTGTCCTTTGGAAAGCAGCCTGAACCAGATTTTCTCTTAGGATTTTGCCTGTGCAAAGCTTTATTCCATTTATTTTTATCCTAAAAAAACCTCCCTAGTCCTTGCTGATAACAAGCATACCCATAACATGATGCAGCCACCACCATGCTTCACAATATGAAGTATGGTACTGTGTTGTTGTGTTGTGTTGGCTTTGCACCCACAAAAAATGCTTTGTATTCAGGACACAAAGTTAATTTCGTTGCCACATTTTTGGCAGTGTTACTTTAGTTCCTTATAGCAAACAGGACACATGTTTTGGAAACGTTTTATTGTGTACACTCTTCCTTCTGTTCACTCTGTAATTTAGGTTAGTATTTTGGAGTAACTACAACTTCGTTGATCCATCCTCAAGTTTCGACTATCACAGCCATTAAACTCTGTAACTGTTTTAAAGTCACTGTTGGCCTCATGGGGAAATCCCTGAGAGGTTTCCTTCCTCTCTGGCAACTGAGTTAGGAAGGACTCCTGTATGTTTGTACTAACTGGGTGTATTGATACACCATCCAAAGTGTATATTTCTCAAATGGATATTCAATGGCTGCTTATTTTACCCATCTACCAATAGGTTCCCTTCTTTACGAGGCATTGGAAAACCTCCCTGGTATTTGTGGTTGATTCTGTGTTTGAAAGTCACTCATCAACAGGGATCTTACAGATAATTGTCTGTGTCGGGTACAGAGAGGTACTCATTCAAAAACCTTGTTAAACACTATTATTGTACACAGAGTTAAGTCATGCAACCTATTATGTGACTTGTTAAGCACATATTTACTCTTGAACTTATTTAGGCTCCTTACCATAACCATAGGCTCCTTACCATAACCATAGGCTCCTTACCATAACCATAGGCTCCTTACCATAACCATAGGCTCCTTACCATAACCATAGGCTCCTTACCATAACCATAGGCTCCTTCCATAACCATAGGCTCCTTACCATAACCATAGGCTCCTTACCATAACCATAGGCTCCTTACCATAACCATAGGCTCCTTACCATAACCATAAGCTCCTTCCATAACCATAGGCTCCTTACCATAACCATAGGCTCCTTCCATAACCATAGGCTCCTTACCATAACCATAGGCTCCTTACCATAACCATAGGCTCCTTACCATAACCATAGGCTCCTTCCATAACCATAGGCTCCTTACCATAACCATAGGCTCCTTACCATAACCATAGGCTCCTTACCATAACCATAGGCTCCTTACCATAACCATAGGCTCCTTACCATAACCATAGGCTCCTTACCATAACCATAGGCCATAACAGAAGTGCTGAATACTTATTGACTGAAGATATTTCAGCTTTTCATTGTTTGTTAATTTGTAAAAGTGTCTAAAAACATGATTCCACATTGGCATTCTGGGGTATTGTGTGTAGTCTAGTGGCACACAATCTCAATTTAATACATTTTAAATTGAGGCGGTAACACATCAAAATGTGAAAAAGTTAAGAGCTGTGACTGCTTTCTGAAGGCAGGGTATCTGGTAAACAGAGGAGTTGGGTTATAATGGCGCCGGAAGAGATGGCCGCCGTTTTACGGACTCCTAACCAATTGTGCTATTATGTGTTTTTTATTTATTTTGTACATAATGTTCCTGCAACCGTATCTTACAGCAAAAAAGAGCTTCTGGATATCAGGACAGCGATCCCTCACCTCGGATTAGACTGAGAGCTTCTGGATATCAGGACAGCGATCACTCACCTCGGATTAGACTGAGAGCTTCTGGATATCAGGACAGCGATCCCTCACCTCGGATTAGACTGAGAGCTTCTGGATATCAGGACAGCGATCACTCACCTCGGATTAGACTGAGAGCTTCTGGATATCAGGACAGCGATCCCTCACCTCGGATTAGACTGAGAGCTTCTGGATATCAGGACAGCGATCCCTCACCTCGGATTAGACTGAGAGCTTCTGGATATCAGGACAGTGATCACTCACCTCGGATTAGACTGAGAGCTTCTGGATATCAGGACAGCGATCCCTCACCTCGGATTAGACTGAGAGCTTCTGGATATCAGGACAGCGATCCCTCACCTCGGATTAGACTGAGAGCTTCTGGATATCAGGACAGCGATCACTCACCTCGGATTAGACTGAGAGCTTCTGGATATCAGGACAGCGATCCCTCACCTCGGATTAGACTGAGAGCTTCTGGATATCAGGACAGCGATCCCTCACCTCGGATTAGACTGAGAGCTTCTGGATATCAGGACAGTGATCACTCACCTCGGATTAGACTGAGAGCTTCTGGATATCAGGACAGCGATCCCTCACCTCGGATTAGACTGAGAGCTTCTGGATATCAGGACAGCGATCCCTCACCTCGGATTAGACTGAGAGCTTCTGGATATCAGGACAGCGATCCCTCACCTCGGATTAGACTGAGAGCTTCTGGATATCAGGACAGCGATCACTCACCTCGGATTAGACTGAGAGCTTCTGGATATCAGGACAGCGATCCCTCACCTCGGATTAGACTGAGAGCTTCTGGATATCAGGACAGCGATCACTCACCTCGGATTAGACTGAGAGCTTCTGGATATCAGGACAGCGATCCCTCACCTCGGATTAGACTGAGAGCTTCTGGATATCAGGACAGCGATCCCTCACCTCGGATTAGACTGAGAGCTTCTGGATATCAGGACAGCGATCCCTCACCTCGCATTAGACTGAGAGCTTCTGGATATCAGGACAGTGATCACTCACCTCGGATTAGACTGAGAGCTTCTGGATATCAGGACAGCGATCCCTCACCTCGGATTAGACTGAGAGCTTCTGGATATCAGGACAGCGATCCCTCACCTCGGATTAGACTGAGAGCTTCTGGATATCAGGACAGCGATCCCTCACCTCGGATTAGACTGAGAGCTTCTGGATATCAGGACAGCGATCACTCACCTCGGATTAGACTGAGAGCTTCTGGATATCAGGACAGCGATCCCTCACCTCGGATTAGACTGAGAGCTTCTGGATATCAGGACAGCGATCACTCACCTCGGATTAGACTGAGAGCTTCTGGATATCAGGACAGCGATCACTCACCTCGGATTAGACTGAGAGCTTCTGGATATCAGGACAGCGATCACTCACCTCGGATTAGACTGAGAGCTTCTGGATATCAGGACAGCGATCCCTCACCTCGGATTAGACTGAGAGCTTCTGGATATCAGGACAGCGATCACTCACCTCGGATTAGACTGAGAGCTTCTGGATATCAGGACAGCGATCCCTCACCTCGGATTAGACTGAGAGCTTCTGGATATCAGGACAGCGATCCCTCACCTCGGATTAGACTGAGAGCTTCTGGATATCAGGACAGCGATCCCTCACCTCGGATTAGACTGAGATGTTTTCAACAACAATAACAACAACAACAACAACAAGCAGCAGGATATTCTCCAAACATCCCAATTATTCGCAAAAGGAAGCGACGCAGAGGACGATGAGCCGGATGCCTCGTCCGGACCCGCAGAAGGCGAGTGGGAAAGCTGCCGTTACCGTCAATACTACTCGCCAACGTGCAATCATTGGACAATAAACTAGACGAGCTACGATTACGAATATCCCACCAACGGGACATCAAAAACTGTAATATCCTATGTTTCACGGAATCGTGGCTGAATGACGACATGGATATTCAGCTAGCGGGATACACGCTGCACCGGCAAGATAGAACAGCGCACTCCGGTAAGACGAGGAGGGGGGCAGTCTGTGCATATTTGTAAACAACAGCTGGTGCACGAAATCTAAGGAAGTCTCTAGATTTTGCTCGCCTGAAGTAGAGTATATTGTGATAAATTGCAGGCCACACTACTTGCCTAGAGAGTTCTCAGCTATACTTTTCGTGGCTGTTTATTTACCACCACAAACAGATGCTGGCACTAAGACCGCACTCAGTCAGCTGTATAAGGAAATAAGAAAACAGGAAACCACTCACCCAGAGGCGGCGCTCCTAGTGGCCGGACACTTTATTGCAGGGAAACTTAAATCAGTTCTACCAAATCTCTATGAACATGTTAAATGTCCAACCAGAGGGAAAACAACTCTAGATCACCTGTACTCCACACACAGAGACGCGTACAAAGCTCACCCTCGCCCTCCATTTGGTAAATCCAACCACAACTCTATCCTCCTGATTCCTGCATACAAGAAAAAATTAAAGCAGGAAGCACCAGTGACTCGGTCTATAAAAAAAAAATGGTCAGATGAAGCAGATGCTAAAACAGGACTGTTTTGCTATCACAGACTGGAAATGTTCCGGGATTCTTCCGATGACATTGAGGAATACACCACATCAGTCACTGGCTTTATCAATAAGTGCATTGAGGAAGTCGTCACCACAGTGACTGTACGTACATACCCCAACCAGAAGCCATGGATTACAGGCAACATTCGCACTGAGCTAAAGGGTAGAGCTGCCGTTTTCAAGGTGCGGGACTCTAACCTGGAAGCTTACAAGAAATCCGGCTATGCCTTGCGATGAACCATTAAACAGGCAAAGCGTCAATAGAGGGCTAAGATTGAATCATACTACACCGGCTCCGACGCTCGTCGGATGTGGCAGGGCTTGCAAACTATTACAGACTTCAAAGGGAAGCACAGCCGCGAGCTGCCCAGTGACAAGAGCCTACCAGACGAGATAAACCACTTCTATGCTCGCTTCGAGGCAAGCAACACTGACGCATGCATGAGAGCATCAGCTGTTCCGGACGACTGTGTGATCACGCTCTCCGTAGCCGACGTGAGTAAGACCTTTAAACAGGTCAACATACACAAGGCTGCGGGGCCAGACGGATTACCAAGACGTGTGCTCCAGGCATGTGCTGACCAGCTGGCAGGTGTCTTCACTGACATTTTCAACATGTCCCTGATTGAGTCTGTAATACCAACATGTTCCCTGTGCCCAACAACACAAAGGCAACCTGCCTAAATGACTACAGACCCGTATCACTCACGTCCGTAGCCATGAAGTGCTTTGAAAGGCTGGTAATGGCTCACATCAAAACCATTATCCCAGAAACCCTAGACCCACTCCAATTTGCATACTGCCCAAACAGATCCACAGATGATGCAATCTCTATTGCACTCCACACTGCCCTTTCCCACCTGGACAAAAGGAACACCCATGTGAGAATGCTATTCATTGACCACAGCTCAGTGTTCAACACCATGGTTCCCACAAAGCTCATCACTAAGCTAAGGAACCTGGGACTAAACACCTCCCACTGCAACTGGATCCTGGACTTCCTGATGGGCCGCCCCCAGGTGGTGAGGGTTGGTAGCAACACATCTGCCACGCTGATCCTCAGCACTGGAGCTCCCCAGGGGTGCGTGCTCAGTCCCCTCCTGTACCCCCTGTTCACCCATGACTGCATGGCCAGGCACGACTCCAACACCATCATTAAGTTTGCAGACGACACAACAGTGGTAAGCCTGATCGTCGACAATGATGAGACAGCCTATAGGGAGGAGGTCAGAGACCTGGCCGGGTGGTGCCAGAATTACAACCTATCCCTCAACGTAACCAAGACTAAGGAGATGATTGTGGACTACAGGAAAAGGAGCACCGAGTACGCCCCCATTCTCATCGACGGGGGTGCAGTGGAGCAGGTTGAGAGCTTCAAGATCCTTGGTGTCCACATCAACAACAAACTAGAATGGTCCAAACACACCAAGACAGTCGTGAAGAGGGCACGACAAAGCCAATTCCCCCTCAGGAAACTAAAAAGATTTGGCATGGGTCCTGAGATCCTCAAAAGCTTCTACAGCTGCAACATCGAGAGCATCCTGACCGGTTGCATCACCGCCTGGTACGGTAGGACCTCTACACCAGGCGGTGTCAGAGGTAGGCCCTAAAAATTGTCAAAGACCCCAGCTACCCCAGTCCATAGACTGTTCTCTCCACTACCGCATGGCAAGCGGTACCGGAGTGCCAAGTCTAGGACAAAAAGGATTCTCAACAGTTTTTCCCCCCAAGCCATAAGACTCCTGAACAGGTAACCAAATGGTTACCCGGACTATTTGCATTGTGTGCCCCCCCCCCCTCCCAAACCCATCTTTTACGCTGCTGCTACTCTCTGTTTACCTTATATGCATAGTCACTTTAACTATACATTCATGTACATACTACCTCAATTGGCCTGACCAACCAGTGCTCCCGCACATTGGCTAACAGGGCTATTTGCATTGTGTCCCACCACCAACCCCTCTTTTTACGCTACTGCTACTCTCTGTTCATCATATCTGCATAGTCACTTTAACCATATCTACATGTACATACTACCTCAATAAGCCTGACTCTCCGGTGTCTGTATATCGCCTTGCTACTCTTATTTTCAAATGTCTTTTTACAGTTGTTTTATTTCTTTACTTACCTACACACAAACACACACACAAATACCTTTTTCGCACTATTGGTTAGAGCCTGTAAGTAAGCATTTCACCTGTTGTATTCAACGTGACAAATAAACTTTGATTTGATTTGATTTGAGATTAGCCCAGCACAGCTTTAAGGTCTTTGTTGAATCACAGAGAGCTGAAAGAAGAGAGAATGAGTAGCATGGAGTATCTGTCTCCGACGGTCTGTACTTTACCAATGTCACTACGCCGTAGGAACAAACATGTTGGCCCGTATCTGGCTGGATGCGAGCAGTGATGGTAGCAGCAGCAGTAGCAAAGCCTCAATCACTTGAGCTGCTTTTAATCTGCTAGTATTCTACATTCTCATTCAGGATGAGGTAGTAGCATTAATCTGGGATATGTGGGACGGTAGCGTCCCACCTGGCCAACATCCAGTGAAAATGCAGAGCGCCAAATTCAAATAAATTACTATAAAAATGTAACTTTCATGAAGTCACACATTCAATATACCAAATTAAAGCTACACTTGTTGTGAATCCAGCCAACGTGTCAGATTTAAAAAATGCTTTACGGTGAAAGCAAACAATGCTATTATCTGAGGATAACACCCCAGCTAACAATCACAGACCATCATATTTCAACCCTCCGGCGCGACACAAAACGCAGAAATAAAGATATAATTCATGCCTTACCTTTGATGAGCTTCTTCTGTTGGCACTCCAATATGTCCCATAAACATCACAAATGGTCCTTTTATTCGATTAATTCCGTTGATATATATCCAAAATGTCCATTTATTTGGCGTGTTTGATCCAGAAAAACACCGGTTCCAACTTGCACAACGTGACTACAAAATATCTCAAAAGTTACCTGTAAGCTTTGTCCAAACATTTCAAACTACTTTTGTAATACAACTTTACGTATTTTTGTACGTAAATAATCGATAAAATTGAAGACGGGATGATCTGTGTTCAATACCGGAGGAAAACAATGAATAGCATGCTTTCTGGTCACGCGCCTCTAACAAACAGTACACTTCACTGGAGCCTCATTCTGAACATGAATACTTCTTCATTTCTCAAAGGAAAAACCTCAACCAATTTCTAAAGACTGTTGACATCCAGTGGAAGTGATAGGAACTGCAGGAAGGTCCCTTAGAAATCTGGATTCCCAATGATATTCATTGAAAAGAGAGTGACCTCAAAAAAATAAAATCAGAATGGTTTGTCCTCTGGGTTTTGCCTGCCAAATAAGTTATGTTATAGTCACAGACATGATTCAAACAGTGTTAGAAACTTCAGAGTGTTTTCTATCCAATACTAATAATGATATGCATATATTAGCATCTGGGACTGAATAGGAGGCAGTTTACTCTGGGCATGCTTTCATCCAAACGTGAAAATGCTGCCCCCTATCCTAGAGAAGTTTTAATCTGCTGGTAATCAGCGTTTTCATTCAGGTTGACGTTGTAGAATTAATCTGATAGTATTCTATATTCTCATTCAGGATGAGGTTGTAGAATTAATCTGATAGTATTCTACATTCTCATTCAGAATGAGGTTGTAGAATTAATCTGATAGTATTCTACATTCTCATTCAGGATGAGGTTGTAGAATTAATCTGATAGTATTCTACATTCTCATTCAGGATGAGGTTGTAGAATTAATCTGATAGTATTCTACATTCTCATTCAGGATGAGGTTGTAGAATTAATCTGATAGTATTCTATATTCTCTTTCAGGATGAGGTTGTAGAATTAATCTGATAGTATTCTATATTCTCATTCAGGATGAGGTTGTAGAATTAATCTGATAGTATTCTACATTCTCATTCAGGATGAGGTTGTAGAATTAATCTGATAGTATTCTACATTCTCATTCAGGATGACGTTGTATAATTAATCTGATAGTATTCTACATTCTCATTCAGGATGAGGTTGTAGAATTAATCTGATAGTATTCTATATTCTCATTCAGGATGAGGTTGTAGAATTAATCTGATAGTATTCTACATTCTCTTTCAGGATGAGGTTGTAGAATTAATCTGATAGTATTCTATATTCTCATTCAGGATGAGGTTGTAGAATTAATCTGATAGTATTCTATATTCTCATTCAGGATGAGGTTGTAGAATTAATCTGATAGTATTCTACATTCTCATTCAGAATGAGGTTGTAGAATTAATCTGATAGTATTCTATATTCTCATTCAGGATGAGGTTGTAGAATTAATCTGATAGTATTCTACATTCTCTTTCAGGATGAGGTTGTAGAATTAATCTGATAGTATTCTATATTCTCATTCAGGATGAGGTTGTAGAATTAATCTGATAGTATTCTATATTCTCATTCAGGATGAGGTTGTAGAATTAATCTGATAGTATTCTACATTCTCATTCAGAATGAGGTTGTAGAATTAATCTGATAGTATTCTATATTCTCATTCAGGATGAGGTTGTAGAATTAATCTGATAGTATTCTACATTCTCATTCAGGATGAGGTTGTAGAATTAATCTGATAGTATTCTACATTCTCTTTCAGGATGAGGTTGTAGAATTAATCTGATAGTATTCTACATTCTCATTCAGGATGAGGTTGTAGAATTAATCTGATAGTATTCTATATTCTCTTTCAGGATGAGGTTGTAGAATTAATCTGATAGTATTCTATATTCTCTTTCAGGATGAGGTTGTAGAATTAATCTGATAGTATTCTACATTCTCATTAAGGCATGAGGTTGTAGAATTAATCTGATAGTATTCTACATTCTCTTTCAGGATGAGGTTGTAGAATTAATCTGATAGTATTCTATATTCTCATTCAGGATGAGGTTGTAGAATTAATCTGATAGTATTCTATATTCTCATTCAGGATGAGGTTGTAGAATTAATCTGATAGTATTCTACATTCTCATTCAGAATGAGGTTGTAGAATTAATCTGATAGTATTCTATATTCTCATTCAGGATGAGGTTGTAGAATTAATCTGATAGTATTCTACATTCTCATTCAGGATGAGGTTGTAGAATTAATCTGATAGTATTCTACATTCTCTTTCAGGATGAGGTTGTAGAATTAATCTGATAGTATTCTACATTCTCATTCAGGATGAGGTTGTAGAATTAATCTGATAGTATTCTATATTCTCTTTCAGGATGAGGTTGTAGAATTAATCTGCTAGTATTCTATATTCTCTTTCAGGATGAGGTTGTAGAATTAATCTGATAGTATTCTACATTCTCATTAAGGCATGAGGTTGTAGAATTAATCTGATAGTATTCTACATTCTCATTCAGGATGACGTTGAATTAGAGTTTGATCTTAATTTGTTAATTCATTAATATGTATGTTTTTTTGTGAAGGATGATTGAAGATCCTACTAGTGTCATGTCATTTAGGATGTTGTTCATTTTTAAGAGGACACATTATAATGCTGAGTGGCCACTTCCATCAGTACCAGTACTGCTGTGTGTGTTGTCAATATGTCTGAATCATTTCCCCAGTCTATTTGGCCTGAGCGGTTTGGCCTGGGAGCATCATGCAGTATCATATGTCTGAATCATTTCCCCAGTCTATTTGGCCTGAGCGGTTTGGCCTGGGAGCATCATACAGCACAACGTATCATATGTCTGAATCATTTCCCCAGTCTATTTGGCCTGAGCGGTTTGTCCTGGGAGCGTCATACAGTATCATATGTCTGAATCATTTCCCCAGTCTATTTGGCCTGAGCGGTTTGTCCTGGGAGCATCATGCAGCACAACGTATCATATGTCTGAATCATTTCCCCAGTCTATTTGGCCTGAGCGGTTTGTCCTGGGAGCGTCATACAGCACACGTATCATATGTCTGAATCATTTCCCCAGTCTATTTGGCCTGAGCGGTTTGTCCTGGGAGCGTCATACAGCACAACGTATCATATGTCTGAATCATTTCCCCAGTCTATTTGGCCTGAGCGGTTTGTCCTGGGAGCGCCATGCAGCACAACGTATCATATGTCTGAATCATTTCCCCAGTCTATTTGGCCTGAGCGGTTTAGCCTGGGAGCGTCATGCAGTATCATATGTCTGAATCATTTCCCCAGTCTATTTGGCCTGAGTGGTTTGGCCTGGGAGCATCATGCAGTATCATATGTCTGAATCATTTCCCCAGTCTATTTGGCCTGAGCGGTTTGGCCTGGGAGCGTCATACAGCACAACGTATCATATGTCTGAATCATTTCCCCAGTCTATTTGGCCTGAGCGGTTTGTCCTGGGAGCATCATGCAGCACAACGTATCATATGTCTGGAATCATTTCCCCAGTCTATTTGGCCTGGGCTGGACTGTAGCTCAGTGCTCTGGCCTACAACAGTGTTGAGACACGACAGGCATGTGTTCAGGTGTATTGGTCACTGTAGCTCAGTGCTCTGGCCTACAACAGTGTTGAGACACGACAGGCATGTGTTCAGGTGTATTGGTCACTGTAGCTCAGTGCTCTGGCCTACAACAGTGTTGAGACACGACAGGCATGTGTTCAGGTGTATTGGTCACTGTAGCTCAGTGCTCTGGCCTACAACAGTGTTGAGACACGACAGGCATGTGTTCAGGTGTATTGGTCACTGTAGCTCAGTGCTCTGGCCTACAACAGTGTTGAGACACGACAGGCATGTGTTCAGGTGTATTGGTCACTGTAGCTCAGTGCTCTGGCCTACAACAGTGTTGAGACACGACAGGCATGTGTTCAGGTGTATTGGTCACTGTAGCTCAGTGCTCTGGCCTACAACAGTGTTGAGACACGACAGGCATGTGTTCAGGTGTATTGGTCACTGTAGCTCAGTGCTCTGGCCTACAACAGTGTTGAGACACGACAGGCATGTGTTCAGGTGTATTGGTCACTGTAGCTCAGTGCTCTGGCCTACAACAGTGTTGAGACACGACAGGCATGTGTTCAGGTGTATTGGTCACTGTAGCTCAGTGCTCTGGCCTACAACAGTGTTGAGACACGACAGGCATGTGTTCAGGTGTATTGGTCACTGTAGCTCAGTGCTCTGGCCTACAACAGTGTTGAGACACGACAGGCATGTGTTCAGGTGTATTGGTCACTGTAGCTCAGTGCTCTGGCCTACAACAGTGTTGAGACACGACAGGCATGTGTTCAGGTGTATTGGTCACTGTAGCTCAGTGCTCTGGCCTACAACAGTGTTGAGACACGACAGGCATGTGTTCAGGTGTATTGGTCACTGTAGCTCAGTGCTCTGGCCTACAACAGTGTTGAGACACGACAGGCATGTGTTCAGGTGTATTGGTCACTGTAGTGGTGGAGAAGCCAGAGCAGTAACATCATTGTTCTTACAGGCAGCAATTCATCATCTTTTTCCCAGAGACTCCTGGGTCATAGTCCTGTTAGGTTTTCAGATGCTCTGTTTCTCCCCATCTCATTGCTGCTATAGTGTCACAACTTGTCCTGTTATTGAGCATGGTAGATGGCCTTTAAAAGACTATCTCCAATAAGTCTTTATTCTTGTTTTGTTGGCTAACATTCTGTGTTTCCATGAACTCTGCCCCCCGCCATGACAACGGCAGGAAGAATGTTGTGTGTGAGTGACAGGCCTATGGAAGGCCTCGTCCCAATACGCATTTCAAACACTTTGGGAACAATGGCCTTCGATGTGATTGAATTAATGAGCTATCGCGGACTGTCAAAAGAGCACACATACTTTCCATAAAGCTGATTATCTGTGTATGGCAGAAAGAGAAGAGAGCGGAGGGAAGTGGAGGCTTGTCTTTCACTGGGCACCTCCAAAGGAACCATCAAAGTGTGGGTCGAGGCTTAGAGAGTGCTGTTCTGGCGACGTTGTTTTGCCCTCTCCCTCCTGCCTAGCCTTCTTAGCATAAATCAACCATAGGGCTTTAACAAATCTATTCAAGGAGCCGGGGGCCCCGGAGGCCCTAGAACAACATGCTTTTTCACAAGCCACCACCTCCAGGCAAGACATTTTGCAGGCAGCTATTGTTCTGCTTGAACTGTGCTTAGATTCCCTGGTCCCCAACCCCAGCCGGTCCGCTCTGGTCGTATTGAACCTGGAGAGACACACCAAGAGTAAACTACCAAGACTGGCCTAATTCAACCAACTATTGAGACAAGAACATAGGGGATAGAGGTGCTGAGAGTGAAATGCTCACCAGATCAGCTAAGGGAGCCCTCTGAAACGTGAGCTAATTCTCTATTTAATCCTTTTTGCTGTATTTTTCTCCCCTCTACATTTTTCAGAGACGTGTCAGGAGATGTGGTTGTGGAGCAGCATCTAGAGGTGGCTGAGGACTTGGTAAGAGATGACTGTGTAGGATGTTGTGGAGCAGCATCTAGAGGTGGCTGAGGACTTGGTAAGAGATGACTGTGTAGGTTGTTGTGGAGCAGCATCTAGAGGTGGCTGAGGACTTGGTAAGAGATGACTGTGTAGGTTGTTGTGGAGCAGCATCTAGAGGTGGCTGAGGACTTGGTAAGAGATGACTGTGTAGGTTGTTGTGGAGCAGCATCTAGAGGTGGCTGAGGACTTGGTAAGAGATGACTGTGTGGGTTGTTGTGGAACAGCATCTAGAGGTGGCTGAGGACTTGGTAAGAGATGACTGTGTAGGTTGTTGTGGAACAGCATCTAGAGGTGGCTGAGGACTTGGTAAGAGATGACTGTGTAGGTTGTTGTGGAGCAGCATCTAGAGGTGGCTGAGGACTTGGTAAGAGATGACTGTGTAGGTTGTTGTGGAGCAGCATCTAGAGGTGGCTGAGGACTTGGTAAGAGATGACTGTGTAGGTTGTTGTGGAGCAGCATCTAGAGGTGGCTGAGGACTTGGTAAGAGATGACTGTGTAGGTTGTTGTGGAGCAGCATCTAGAGGTGGCTGAGGACTTGGTAAGAGATGACTGTGTAGGTTGTTGTGGAGCAGCATCTAGAGGTGGCTGAGGACTTGGTAAGAGATGACTGTGTAGGTTGTTGTGGAGCAGCATCTAGAGGTGGCTGAGGACTTGGTAAGAGATGACTGTGTAGGTTGTTGTGGAGCAGCATCTAGAGGTGGCTGAGGACTTGGTAAGAGATGACTGTGTAGGATGTTGTGGAGCAGCATCTAGAGGTGGCTGAGGACTTGGTAAGAGATGACTGTGTGGGTTGTTGTGGAGCAGCATCTAGAGGTGGCTGAGGACTTGGTAAGAGATGACTGTGTAGGTTGTTGTGGAGCAGCATCTAGAGGTGGCTGAGGACTTGGTAAGAGATGACTGTGTAGGTTGTTGTGGAGCAGCATCTAGAGGTGGCTGAGGACTTGGTAAGAGATGACTGTGTAGGTTGTTGTGGAGCAGCATCTAGAGGTGGCTGAGGACTTGGTAAGAGATGACTGTGTAGGTTGTTGTGGAACAGCATCTAGAGGTGGCTGAGGACTTGGTAAGAGATGACTGTGTAGGTGGTTGTGGAGCAGCATCTAGAGGTGGTTGAGGACTTGGTAAGAGATGACTGTGTAGGTGGTTGTGGAGCAGCATCTAGAGGTGGCTGAGGACTTGGTAAGAGATGACTGTGTAGGTTGTTGTGGTGCAGCATCTAGAGGTGGCTGAGGACTTGGTAAGAGATGACTGTGTAGGTTGTTGTGGAGCAGCATCTAGAGGTGGCTGAGGACTTGGTAAGAGATGACTGTGTAGGTTGTTGTGGAACAGCATCTAGAGGTGGCTGAGGACTTGGTAAGAGATGACTGTGTAGGTTGTTGTGGAGCAGCATCTAGAGGTGGCTGAGGACTTGGTAAGAGATGACTGTGTAGGTGGTTGTGGAGCAGCATCTAGAGGTGGCTGAGGACTTGGTAAGAGATGACTGTGTAGGTTGTTGTGGAGCAGCATCTAGAGGTGGCTGAGGACTTGGTAAGAGATGACTGTGTAGGTTGTTGTGGAGCAGCATCTAGAGGTGGCTGAGGACTTGGTAAGAGATGACTGTGTAGGTTGTTGTGGAACAGCATCTAGAGGTGGCTGAGGACTTGGTAAGAGATGACTGTGTAGGTGGTTGTGGAGCAGCATCTAGAGGTGGTTGAGGACTTGGTAAGAGATGACTGTGTAGGTGGTTGTGGAGCAGCATCTAGAGGTGGCTGAGGACTTGGTAAGAGATGACTGTGTAGGTTGTTGTGGTGCAGCATCTAGAGGTGGCTGAGGACTTGGTAAGAGATGACTGTGTAGGTTGTTGTGGAGCAGCATCTAGAGGTGGCTGAGGACTTGGTAAGAGATGACTGTGTAGGTTGTTGTGGAGCAGCATCTAGAGGTGGCTGAGGACTTGGTAAGAGATGACTGTGTAGGTTGTTGTGGAGCAGCATCTAGAGGTGGCTGAGGACTTGGTAAGAGATGACTGTGTAGGTGGTTGTGGAGCAGCATCTAGAGGTGGCTGAGGACTTGGTAAGAGATGACTGTGTAGGTTGTTGTGGAGCAGCATCTAGAGGTGGCTGAGGACTTGGTAAGAGATGACTGTGTAGGTTGTTGTGGAACAGCATCTAGAGGTGGCTGAGGACTTGGTAAGAGATGACTGTGTGGGTTGTTGTGGAGCAGCATCTAGAGGTGGCTGAGGACTTGGTAAGAGATGACTGTGTAGGTTGTTGTGGAGCAGCATCTAGAGGTGGTTGAGGACTTGGTAAGAGATGACTGTGTAGGTTGTTGTGGAGCAGCATCTAGAGGTGGCTGAGGACTTGGTAAGAGATGACTGTGTAGGTTGTTGTGGAGCAGCATCTAGAGGTGGCTGAGGACTTGGTAAGAGATGACTGTGTAGGTTGTTGTGGAGCAGCATCTAGAGGTGGCTGAGGACTTGGTAAGAGATGACTGTGTAGGTTGTTGTGGAGCAGCATCTAGAGGTGGTTGAGGACTTGGTAAGAGATGACTGTGTAGGTTGTTGTGGAGCAGCATCTAGAGGTGGCTGAGGACTTGGTAAGAGATGACTGTGTAGGTTGTTGTGGAGCAGCATCTAGAGGTGGCTGAGGACTTGGTAAGAGATGACTGTGTAGGTTGTTGTGGAACAGCATCTAGAGGTGGCTGAGGACTTGGTAAGAGATGACTGTGTGGGTTGTTGTGGAGCAGCATCTAGAGGTGGCTGAGGACTTGGTAAGAGATGACTGTGTAGGTTGTTGTGGAGCAGCATCTAGAGGTGGCTGAGGACTTGGTAAGAGATGACTGTGTAGGTTGTTGTGGAGCAGCATCTAGAGGTGGCTGAGGACTTGGTAAGAGATGACTGTGTAGGTTGTTGTGGAACAGCATCTAGAGGTGGCTGAGGACTTGGTAAGAGATGACTGTGTAGGTTGTTGTGGAGCAGCATCTAGAGGTGGCTGAGGACTTGGTAACAGATGACTGTGTAGGTTGTTGTGGAGCAGCATCTAGAGGTGGCTGAGGACTTGGTAAGAGATGACTGTGTAGGTTGTTGTGGAACAGCATCTAGAGGTGGCTGAGGACTTGGTAAGAGATGACTGTGTAGGTTGTTGTGGAGCAGCATCTAGAGGTGGCTGAGGACTTGGTAAGAGATGACTGTGTAGGTTGTTGTGGAGCAGCATCTAGAGGTGGCTGAGGACTTGGTAAGAGATGACTGTGTAGGTTGTTGTGGAGCAGCATCTAGAGGTGGCTGAGGACTTGGTAAGAGATGACTGTGTAGGTTGTTGTGGAGCAGCATCTAGAGGTGGCTGAGGACTTGGTAAGAGATGACTGTGTAGGTTGTTGTGGAGCAGCATCTAGAGGTGGCTGAGGACTTGGTAAGAGATGACTGTGTAGGTTGTTGTGGAGCAGCATCTAGAGGTGGCTGAGGACTTGGTAAGAGATGACTGTGTAGGTTGTTGTGGAGCAGCATCTAGAGGTGGCTGAGGACTTGGTAAGAGATGACTGTGTAGGTTGTTGTGGAGCAGCATCTAGAGGTGGCTGAGGACTTGGTAAGAGATGACTGTGTAGGTTGTTGTGGAGCAGCATCTAGAGGTGGCTGAGGACTTGGTAAGAGATGACTGTGTAGGTTGTTGTGGAGCAGCATCTAGAGGTGGCTGAGGACTTGGTAAGAGATGACTGTGTAGGTTGTTGTGGAGCAGCATCTAGAGGTGGCTGAGGACTTGGTAAGAGATGACTGTGTAGGTTGTTGTGGAGCAGCATCTAGAGGTGGCTGAGGACTTGGTAAGAGATGACTGTGTAGGTTGTTGTGGAGCAGCATCTAGAGGTGGCTGAGGACTTGGTAAGAGATGACTGTGTAGGTTGTTGTGGAACAGCATCTAGAGGTGGCTGAGGACTTGGTAAGAGATGACTGTGTAGGTTGTTGTGGAGCAGCATCTAGAGGTGGCTGAGGACTTGGTAAGAGATGACTGTGTAGGTTGTTGTGGAACAGCATCTAGAGGTGGCTGAGGACTTGGTAAGAGATGACTGTGTGGGTTGTTGTGGAGCAGCATCTAGAGGTGGCTGAGGACTTGGTAAGAGATGACTGTGTAGGTTGTTGTGGAGCAGCATCTAGAGGTGGCTGAGGACTTGGTAAGAGATGACTGTGTAGGTTGTTGTGGAGCAGCATCTAGAGGTGGCTGAGGACTTGGTAAGAGATGACTGTGTAGGTTGTTGTGGAGCAGCATCTAGAGGTGGCTGAGGACTTGGTAAGAGATGACTGTGTAGGTTGTTGTGGAGCAGCATCTAGAGGTGGCTGAGGACTTGGTAAGAGGTGACTGTGTAGGTGGTTGTGGAGCAGCATCTAGAGGTGGCTGAGGACTTGGTAAGAGATGACTGTGTAGGTTGTTGTGGTGCAGCATCTAGAGGTGGCTGAGGACTTGGTAAGAGATGACTGTGTAGGTGGTTGTGGAGCAGCATCTAGAGGTGGCTGAGGACTTGGTAAGAGATGACTGTGTAGGTTGTTGTGGAGCAGCATCTAGAGGTGGCTGAGGACTTGGTAAGAGATGACTGTGTAGGTTGTTGTGGAGCAGCATCTAGAGGTGGCTGAGGACTTGGTAAGAGATGACTGTGTAGGTGGTTGTGGAGCAGCATCTAGAGGTGGCTGAGGACTTGGTAAGAGATGACTGTGTAGGTTGTTGTGGAGCAGCATCTAGAGGTGGCTGAGGACTTGGTAAGAGATGACTGTGTAGGTTGTTGTGGAACAGCATCTAGAGGTGGCTGAGGACTTGGTAAGAGATGACTGTGTAGGTTGTTGTGGAGCAGCATCTAGAGGTGGCTGAGGACTTGGTAAGAGATGACTGTGTAGGTGGTTGTGGAGCAGCATCTAGAGGTGGCTGAGGACTTGGTAAGAGATGACTGTGTAGGTTGTTGTGGAACAGCATCTAGAGGTGGCTGAGGACTTGGTAAGAGATGACTGTGTAGGTGGTTGTGGAGCAGCATCTAGAGGTGGCTGAGGACTTGGTAAGAGATGACTGTGTGGGTTGTTGTGGAGCAGCATCTAGAGGTGGCTGAGGACTTGGTAAGAGATGACTGTGTAGGTGGTTGTGGAGCAGCATCTAGAGGTGGCTGAGGACTTGGTAAGAGATGACTGTGTAGGTTGTTGTGGAGCAGCATCTAGAGGTGGCTGAGGACTTGGTAAGAGATGACTGTGTAGGTTGTTGTGGAACAGCATCTAGAGGTGGCTGAGGACTTGGTAAGAGATGACTGTGTGGGTTGTTGTGGAGCAGCATCTAGAGGTGGCTGAGGACTTGGTAAGAGATGACTGTGTAGGTTGTTGTGGAGCAGCATCTAGAGGTGGCTGAGGACTTGGTAAGAGATGACTGTGTAGGTTGTTGTGGAACAGCATCTAGAGGTGGCTGAGGACTTGGTAAGAGATGACTGTGTAGGTTGTTGCTTTTAAGAACAGCTTGGTTGATTTTTGGGCTGTCAAACGTATTCTTTGTTAGCTACCGCTGCCAATGAGGAGCAGAGAATGAAGGAAGAGAGAGGCGTGTCCTCAAGTGGCAGTAGGTGGGCCGTGCCCGGAGTGCTTCTAAAATCACAACATTACCGTGGAACCATTGTCTCTAAACTCTCCTCCGTGCATATCAGATACCCACAGATCCCCCTCAATGTATAGCTGAGAGCGTGCATTCTGAAAGATATGAATTGGTCCTCACGCTGTGAGGTTAGGGACCATAAATTGGAAGCGCTTTGTGTCAGTGAGTAATATACATAGCATTATTCATAAAGAGAGAGATGAACACCTCTGGTGGTGGCTGTGTGAGCCTGACACAGGAGTTACATATGGGCTAATGTAGTCTTTTATCTGCTCCCATTGTGGGTAATATATATCCCTGGGGCTGGATCCTGTGTCTGTCATTGTACCGATAGAACAAAACAAATGATGAGCAGAATAATGTTCCTCTGGTGGCTTCGCTGCTTAGTTCATTCAGCTTGTTATTCACCTTTTTTGTGCATACGAGTCAAAAAGGTGTGCAGTATATAGCTAGCTGGAGCAACAACGAAAAACACTAGCTTCCAGCCTCAGCATTCCTGTGTGTGAACAGACGTCTGTGAGTCGGTAGCCAAACGAGTCAGTCCTGCCTGAGAGGATCACCTCTTCTTGGGGTTAATCATGTCTCTGGCAGACCCTCTATCTAATTTCTATTATGTCTATTCTCTCTACAGCCTACAGCAGAGCTGGAAATGTTGGCACTGAAATGAAACATTTCTAGTTTCAGTCTAAATGCTTTCATTGTGACTCAATGTTTTTTCACTAAAAGACTAGGACCCTTGTTTAGGATTCACAATGTGTATAAAGTCACATCTAGTACAATAGCAAAGTAACACAGACTATACTAATTGACATGTAAAAGCTTCTGGAATATACACTGAGTATACCAAACATTAGGAACACTTTCCGAACATTGAGGTGCACCCCCCTCCCCCTCAGAACTGCCTCAGTTTGCTGACACAAACCTGTCTCCTCCCCTTCATCTATACTGATTTAAGTGGATTTAACAAGTGACATCAACAAGGGATCATCACTTTCACCTGGACTCACCTGGTCAGTCTGTCATGGAAAGAGCAGGTGTTCTTAATGTTTTGTATGCTCAAGTCTATTCTTAAATACTGTGTTTCTTTGGACTTCATAGTACTTCTTGTACCATGAAAGGCAAGATAGGGCAAAGGGACATAACACTCCTCCTCCCCCTCCATTCTCCAGGCTGTCATAGGGCGTGGTAAATTAAATAGGGGAGAAAGCGCTTGACTTTTATTGTTGTAGGTCCTAATTATAATTCACTGGACCAGACCTTTTGTGCCACTGAGTGCTTCATTTGCAGTTTGCAGATACGTTAACTCCAGCTAGAGCCTTTCATCGGGCCGCTATTAGTCACCGCAGATTGATCAATACATCATGTACAGAACATGTTGAATACGGACGTCTGGAGGCTTTGTGGGCCTGCAGATAATGACTTCTTTATTCAGAGCAGCTTGTAGGAACACAGAGATAAAGGCAGCCACTCTGCCTACAACTGTATCTCACTGATTATAAGTGGGGGAAGTGAGAAAGCGTAGAGAGAGTTTATTGTACTACGCTGAGAGCCTGAGTCGGTTCTAAAGATCTGAGAGGAAAACTGGCCCGTTTTCTCTGCTGTCATTTAAAAAGGAATCTGTCTCAGAGCTTCACAGAGCAGGTGCTCTGAAACATGGCTCTGCAGGATTTCATTCTATAGGACAACCACCATTCTCCTGGGAGGGCTGTTCTACATGTTATAAGTAGTCAAAATAAACACCACGTTGGAAGGATCGGGAGACAGGAGCAGTAATGCGTAATAGGGTGTTTTATTATTCCCCAGATGACGGTGTACCGTGTTAAGGTACGGGGACGAAGACCAAACAAACACTATACTAAACACAGGGTTGAAACCAAAACAAAAGAGCCAGGAGAACCTCGAATAAATAACACAAGCTCACAATGATTAACACACGGGACCAGACCTGTAATCATCTGCCCAATCCACAAGGGCACGAAGGCCCCGAACACAAAGCACAGGGACTCACACGCACCAACGGACATAGTAACAATAATGGACAGCCCAGTGGAAACCAAAGGGCACACTTATACAAATCCAATCAGTGGGAACAGGGGCCTGGTGTGCGTAATGACAGTTCCGGAGGGATCCGTTACACACTCATCATATTTTCTCTCAAGCTTCCCTTTTTTAAAAGAGAGTGTTGGTTCTGGAGATAGCGGTTGAATTGTTCTGGAGTAGAGGGGGTTGGGTTGGTCTCTGGAGATAGCGGTTGAATTATTCTGGAGTAGAGGGGGTTGGGTTGGTCTCTGGAGATAGCGGTTGAATTATTCTGGAGTAGAGGGGGTTGGGTTGGTCTCTGGAGATAGCAGTTTAATTATTCTGGAGTAGAGGGGGTTGTGTTGGTCTCTAGAGATAGTGGCTGTATGTATTGTTCTGCAGTAGAGGGGGTTGTGTTGGTCTCTGGAGATAGTGGCTGTATGTATAGTTCTGGAGTAGAGGGGGTTGGTCTCTGGAGATAGTGGCTGTATGTATAGTTCTGGAGTAGAGGGGGTTGTGTTGGTCTCTGGAGATAGTGGCTGTATGTAATGTTCTGGAGTAGAGGGGGTTGGTCTCTGGAGATAGTGGCTGTATGTATTGTTCTGGAGTAGAGGGGGTTGTGTTGGTCTCTGGAGATAGTGGCTGTATGTATTGTTCTGGAGTAGAGGGGGTTGTGTTGGTCTCTGGAGATAGTGGCTGTATGTAATGTTCTGGAGTAGAGGGGGTTGGTCTCTGGAGATAGTGGCTGTATGTATTGTTCTGGAGTAGAGGGGGTTGTGTTGGTCTCTGGAGATAGTGGCTGTATGTATTGTTCTGGAGTAGAGGGGGTTGTGTTGGTCTCTGGAGATAGTGGCTGTATGTATTGTTCTGGAGTAGAGGGGGTTGTGTTGGTCTCTGGAGATAGTGGCTGTATGTATTGTTCTGGAGTAGAGGGGGTTGTGTTGGTCTCTGGAGATAGTGGCTGTATGTATTGTTCTGGAGTAGAGGGGGTTGTGTTGGTCTCTGGAGATAGTGGCTGTATGTATTGTTCTGGAGTAGAGGGGGTTGTGTTGGTCTCTGGAGATAGTGGCTGTATGTATTGTTCTGGAGTAGAGGGGGTTGTGTTGGTCTCTGGAGATAGTGGCTGTATGTATTGTTCTGGAGTAGAGGGGGTTGTGTTGGTCTCTGGAGATAGTGGCTGTATGTATTGTTCTGGAGTAGAGGGGGTTGTGTTGGTCTCTGGAGATAGTGGCTGTATGTATTGTTCTGGAGTAGAGGGGGTTGTGTTGGTCTCTGGAGATAGTGGCTGTATGTAATGTTCTGGAGTAGAGGGGGTTGGTCTCTGGAGATAGTGGCTGTATGTATTGTTCTGGAGTAGAGGGGGTTGTGTTGGTCTCTGGAGATAGTGGCTGTATGTATAGTTCTGGAGTAGAGGGGGTTGGTCTCTGGAGATAGTGGCTGTATGTATAGTTCTGGAGTAGAGGGGGTTGTGTTGGTCTCTGGAGATAGTGGCTGTATGTAATGTTCTGGAGTAGAGGGGGTTGGTCTCTGGAGATAGTGGCTGTATGTATTGTTCTGGAGTAGAGGGGGTTGTGTTGGTCTCTGGAGATAGTGGCTGTATGTATTGTTCTGGAGTAGAGGGGGTTGTGTTGGTCTCTGGAGATAGTGGCTGTATGTATAGTTCTGGAGTAGAGGGGGTTGTGTTGGTCTCTGGAGATAGTGGCTGTATGTATTGTTCTGGAGTAGAGGGGGTTGTGTTGGTCTCTGGAGATAGTGGCTGTATGTATTGTTCTGGAGTAGGGGGGGTTGTGTTGGTCTCTGGAGATAGTGGCTGTATGTATTGTTCTGGAGTAGAGGGGGTTGTGTTGGTCTCTGGAGATAGTGGCTGTATGTAATGTTCTGGAGTAGAGGGGGTTGGTCTCTGGAGATAGTGGCTGTATGTATTGTTCTGGAGTAGAGGGGGTTGTGTTGGTCTCTGGAGATAGTGGCTGTATGTATTGTTCTGGAGTAGAGGGGGTTGTGTTGGTCTCTGGAGATAGTGGCTGTATGTATTGTTCTGGAGTAGAGGGGGTTGTGTTGGTCTCTGGAGATAGTGGCTGTATGTATTGTTCTGGAGTAGAGGGGGTTGTGTTGGTCTCTGGAGATAGTGGCTGTATGTATTGTTCTGGAGTAGAGGGGGTTGTGTTGGTCTCTGGAGATAGTGGCTGTATGTATTGTTCTGGAGTAGAGGGGGTTGTGTTGGTCTCTGGAGATAGTGGCTGTATGTATTGTTCTGGACTAGAGAGGGTTGTGTTGGTCTCTGGAGATAGTGGCTGCATGTATTGTTCTGGAGTAGAGGGGGTTGTGTTGGTCTCTGGAGATAGTGGCTGTATGTATTGTTCTGGAGTAGAGGGGGTTGTGTTGGTCTCTGGAGATAGTGGCTGCATGTATTGTTCTGGAGTAGAGGGGGTTGTGTTGGTCTCTGGAGATAGTGGCTGTATGTATTGTTCTGGAGTAGAGGGGGTTGTGTTGGTCTCTGGAGATAGTGTCTGTATGTATTATTCTGGAGTAGAGGGGGTTGTGTTGGTCTCTGGAGATAGTGGCTGTATGTATTGTCTGGAGTAGAGGAGGTTGTGTTCTGGAGATAGTGGCTGTATGTATTGTTCTGGAGTAGAGGGGGTTGGTCTCTGGAGATAGTGGCTGTATGTATTGTTCTGGAGTAGAGGGGGTTGTGTTGGTCTCTGGAGATAGTGGCTGTATGTAATGTTCTGGAGTAGAGGGGGTTGGTCTCTGGAGATAGTGGCTGTATGTATTGTTCTGGAGTAGAGGGGGTTGTGTTGGTCTCTGGAGATAGTGGCTGTATGTATTGTTCTGGAGTAGAGGAGGTTGTGTTGGTCTCTGGAGATAGTGGCTGTATGTATTGTTCTGGAGTGGAGGGGGTTGGTCTCTGGAGATAGTGGCTGTATGTATTGTTCTGGAGTAGAGGGGGTTGTGTTAGTATCTGGAGATAGTGGCTGTATGTAATGTTCTGGAGTAGAGGGGGTTGGTCTCTGGAGATAGTGGCTGTATGTATTGTTCTGGAGTAGAGGGGGTTGTGTTGGTCTCTGGAGATAGTGGCTGTATGTATTGTTCTGGAGTAGAGGGGGTTGTGTTGGTCTCTGGAGATAGTGGCTGTATGTATTGTTCTGGAGTAGAGGGGGTTGTGTTGGTCTCTGGAGATAGTGGCTGTATGTAATGTTCTGGAGTAGAGGGGGTTGGTCTCTGGAGATAGTGGCTGTATGTATTGTTCTGGAGTAGAGGGGGTTGTGTTGGTCTCTGGAGATAGTGGCTGTATGTATTGTTCTGGAGTAGAGGGGGTTGTGTTGGTCTCTGGAGATAGTGGCTGTATGTATTGTTCTGGAGTAGAGGGGGTTGTGTTGGTCTCTGGAGATAGTGGCTGTATGTATTGTTCTGGAGTAGAGGGGGTTGTGTTGGTCTCTGGAGATAGTGGCTGTATGTATTGTTCTGGAGTAGAGGGGGTTGTGTTGGTCTCTGAGATAGTGGCTGTATGTATAGTTCTGGAGTAGAGGGGGTTGTGTTGGTCTCTGGAGATAGTGGCTGTATGTATTGTTCTGGAGTAGAGGGGGTTGGTCTCTGGAGATAGTGGCTGTATGTATTGTTCTGGAGTAGAGGGGGTTGGTCTCTGGAGATAGTGGCTTGTATGTATTGTTCCTGGAGTAGAGGAGGTTGGTCTCTGGAGATAGTGGCTGTCATGTATTGTTCTGGAGTAGAGGGGGTTTGTGTTAGTATCTGAGAGATAGTGGGCTGTATGTCATTGTTCTGGAGTAGAGGGGGTTGGTCTCTGGAGATAGTGGCTGTATGTATTGTTCTGGAGTAGAGGGGGTTGTTCTCTGGAGATATTGCTGGGTATGTATTGTTCCCTGGAGTAGAGGGGGTTGTGTTTGGTCTCTGGGGATGGAAGGGATAGTGGCTGTATGTTATTGGTTCTGGAGTAGAAGGGGTTGTGTTGGTCTCTGGAGATAGTGGCTGTGTATGTATTGTTCTGGAGTAGCAGGGGGTTGGGTGGTCTCTGGAGATAGTGGCTGTATGTATTGTTCTGGAGTAGAGGGGGTTCTGTTGGTCTCTGGAGATAGTGGCTGTATGTATTGTTCTGGAGTA